>NW_027189218.1:124698-144698 GCF_040958095.1 Procambarus clarkii | reverse complement strand
GCTGGAATTGGCCTGGCCCTTGGAAAGTGGGGAAGGGGTGAAATCCGTTGGGCCCACGGATGGATACCTTGGATCCATGGACCTAGAGCAGGTCTAATCACCTGGGATTCGAACCCACGGTGGGAATAAGGGAGGAGATATGGGAAGGGGGGGGGGAGGATGTTTCCCTGGAACCAAACCTCACATAAACCCGGACACTCACACACACACACACACACACACACACCCTCACCCGAACACTCACTGGGGCACTCACACTCACACATACCCATAGACTGTGATAAGGGAGACCATCTGAGGGGACACAGATGTCCTCCTGGACCCACAGGTATAACCGGACAGACACGCACCCGGACACTCACAGGGACATTCACACTCACACACACTCGCCCGGACACTCACAGGGACACTCACACTCACACACATCCATAGACACAAACTGTGATAAGGGAGACCATCTGAGGGGACACAGATGGCCTCCTGGACACACAAGTATATATCAATATTTAATTTATTATTTATTATTTAATTTTATTAAATAAGTAATCAAATTAATGTTTTTTTAATAAATTATTATTTTATTAAATTATTAAATAATTATATTAATAAAACAAATTAAATTAAATTTAATAATTAAATATTAATTATTTAATTTACAAATATGACAGATTTTATATATATATATATATATATATATATATATATATATATATATATATATATAATATATATAATATATATATATATATAATATATATATATATAATATATATATATAAAATATATAAATAATATATATATATATACAATATATAAATAATATATATATATATATACAATATATATATATATATATATATATATATATATATATATATATATATATATATATATATATATATATATATATATATATACATGCGAACAAGCCTTAATGGTCCCCAGGACTATATGCAACTGAAAACTCACATGCCAAAAGTGACTCGAACCCATACTGCCAGGAGCAATGCAACTGGTATGTACAGGACGCCTTAATCCGATTGTGTCAATTTTAAAGGAATATATTAGTGAATATTTATTTATGTAAATTGCTATATATATATATATATATATATATATATATATATATATATATATATATATATATATATATATATATATATATATATAAAGAGAATGTCTGTCAATGTTATGAGGCCACATGCTGGAGGCTGCAGCCATACACAGATTTATTTTAAAATTTATTCATTAATATATTATTAACGCTTATTATTACTAAATTAATGTATCTGTAGAGGGAATGGTCTGGGGTAGGGAACGGGCATAGGTTGGTCAGTGTTGATTTTAGCTAAAGGATTTAGTTATAATTATTAATTATTCTTATCACTCCCCCCCCCTACCAATTTAATTAAAGTTAATTGTAAAATAATGCTTAAGATGGCTGAAGACTTTTTCGTACTTAGAAAAAACCTAAATTAAACACATAAAGAAGTTTATTGGTCCTGATTTAAGTTAAAGGAAGAGGTGCAAAGGTGGTAGTGGGGGGGGGGGGGAGGATACGGGATTTAGAGGTGGAATGAAGAGAGGGAACAGGGGGAGTGGTGCAGGTGAAACAGGGAGGAAGAGGGGGGAACAGGGGGTGCTGTACAGGTGAAACAGGGATGGGGATGGGGGAACAGGGGGAGTGGTGCAGGTGAAACAGGGATGGGGATGGGGGAACAGGGGGAGTGGTGCAGGTGAAACAGGGATGGGGATGGGGGAACACGGGGGAGTGGTGCAGGTGAAACAGGGATGGGGATGGGGGAACAGGGGGAGTGGTGCAGGTGAAACAGGGATGGGGATGGGGGGAACAGGGGGAGTGGTGCAGGTGAAACAGGGAGGAAGAGGGGGGAACAGGGGGTGCTGTACAGGTGAAACAGGGATGGGGATGGGGGAACAGGGGGGAGTGGTGCAGGTGAAACAGGGATGCAGAGGGAGAAACAGGGGGGAGTGGTGCAGGTGAAATAGGGATTAAAGGTAAATTTATATAAGTAGATAGATGGATGTTTACATTGATTGCTAAATATATACATTGACGGATAGACGGATGCATAGATGCATCCGTCTATCTGATGGATGGAGACATATGAGTAGATGGATGGATAGACAGAAGAGATGATGGACGGATAAATGGAATATAAATGTATATAATGATAAATGGTTGGTTTATGGGAAGATAGATTGATGGATTGACAGATATAAGTAGATAGATAGATGGATCCATTGATGGATTCATTTGTGCTTATCTCTTGAGGCTCTTCTTGAGATGATTTCGGGGCTTTAGTGTCCCCGCGGTCCGGTCCTCGACCAGGCCTCCACCCCCAGGAAGCAGCCCGTGACAGCTGACTAACACCCAGGTACCTGTTTTACTGCAAGGTAACAGGGGCACAGGGTGAAAGAAACTCTGCCCATTGTTTCTCTACGGCGCCCGGAATCGAACCCGGGACCACAGGATCACAAGTCCAGTGTCCAGTGTGCTGTCCGATCGGCCGACTGGCTCCCCGGTCGGAGGGGAGCCGGTGAACAGGCGAATCAGGTTAAAGAATATCGGTCGATTTGCTATTGCATCAACTGAGATTGGATATGGGACCATTAGGATTATAACCAACGAACTCTCTCCGTTTAGACGGTAGGCCTCCAGTTTGTGTGTGTGTGTGTGTGTGTGTGTGTGTGTGTGTGTGTGTGTGTGTGTGTGTGTGTGTGTGTGTGTGTGTGTGTGTGTGTGTGTGTGTGTGTGTGTGTGTGTGTTAGAGAGAAATAGATGTAGTAGATATAAAAAAAGGAAAAATACGTATATTTGATAGGCGGGGTCCAAGAGCTAATAACTCGATTCTGCAGATACATATAGTAAATACAAGGAGAAAATAAATACACACACACACACACACATTAATTGATAATGTACTGTTTTGTGTGCGTATCCATGTGTACTATTGTCAAGACCGACAGACACGTGAAGCTATGTGTGTGTATGTGTACCTGTAATTGAACTGACATGTGTACGGTAATTATCTGTATGTGTCCATTTTAAAGGTACACATTAGTGAATGTGTATTTATGTAAATTGATTGACATATGTACGTGTGCGCGCGATTAGTGTTACTGTAATTTATATGGTTAACATTTATACGTTTGAATGACATAGTTTCCCATTATTGTCACATTTTTTGTTACATGTCTACTATTGTCAAGATTGACAGACACGTCCAGCTATGAGTGTTTATGTGTACCAGTAATTGAACTGACATGTGTACTGCAACTATCTGCGTGTGTTCATTTTAAAGGAATATATTAGTGAATGTTTATTTATGTAAATTGATTGGAATATATATGTGGACGCTCGGTTAGTGTTACTGTAATTTATATGGTTAACGTTTGAATGACATAGTTTCCCCTCATTGTCACATTTTTTGTTACTATTGCGCTGTTCACTTTCACTCTCTCTGAATTCCGTGGACTAATTGTGCTCACGTGTGTTTGTGTAGGGAAGGGGAACCATAGGCTTTTCAAACAATAATTTGCAACTATTTCCTAAGAAACATTTCCAAATATCATTTAAGTTTCTAATAAGTATTCTTTTTCCTAACATACAAATCAATCACACAGTACCTAACCTCAGTCAGAAACACTTTTCTTACCATATCTCGCAACGTCTTTTGCATATATATCCTATCTTAAATAATTAACAATTTTAATTCATAACTGCCAACCCCCCTCCCATCCAAAGCTTTCAAAGCCACCAAACATCATTCCTTTCCCTTAACCTCTCCCAAATTATCTTTTGCACCAATTCACAAACTAGGAGGCTTTATAGCTGAGTGGACGTCGCTCTCGACTCGTAATCGTAGCTCATTCGATCCCACGGTGATGGAACAAACGGAAATCAGGAGAGTTTCTATCATTCTGATGCCCCTGTTACCTAGCAGTAAATATGTACCTGGGCGTTAGACAGCTGTTACGGGCTGCTTCCTGGGTGTGTGTGTGTGGAATGTTTTTTATTAGTTAGTAATAATTGATTGACAGTTGAGAGGCGGGCCGAAAGAGTAGAGCTCAACCCTCGCAAGCACAACTAGGTGAACACAACTAGATAAATACTAACCAAGCACGATCTCGACAATCCATTACACACACAACCCCCCCTCCCCCTCCCCCACCCCAACTCCCCAAATCGTTCTACCTAAGTCAATAAAAAATTAAGACAAATCAATTAATTCACCAAAAATACTAACTATAAATAAAGGAACCAAATTTGAGACATACAGCGACTCCAGCGTGGTCTAGTCGGAAGAGAACGTGTTCTCATCTGGATAGATTGCGATCGAGTCTGTCGGAACGGGTGTGTAACTGCAGGGCACAAATATTTGCGTGTCCCCTCCTGTAGCTGCCTCTGTTTCGACAGGTTCCCTGGATAGCTGGAATGGGCCTGGCCCTTGGAAAGTGGGGAAGGGGTGAAATCCGTTGGGCCCACGGATGGATACCTTGGATCCATGGACCTAGAGCAGGTCTAATCACCTGGGATTCGAACCCACGGTGGGAATAAGGGAGGAGATATGGGAAGGGGGGGGGGAGGATGTTTCCCTGGAACCAAACCTCACATAAACCCGGACACTCACACACACACACACACACACACACACCCTCACCCGAACACTCACTGGGGCACTCACACTCACACATACCCATAGACTGTGATAAGGGAGACCATCTGAGGGGACACAGATGTCCTCCTGGACCCACAGGTATAACCGGACAGACACGCACCAGGAAACACAGGGACATTCACACTCACACACACTCGCCCGGACACTCACAGGGACACTCACACTCACACACATCCATAGACACAAACTGTGATAAGGGAGACCATCTGAGGGGACACAGATGGCCTCCTGGACACACAAGTATATATCAATATTTAATTTATTATTTATTATTTAATTTTATTAAATAAGTAATCAAATTAATGTTTTTTTAATAAATTATTATTTTATTAAATTATTAAATAATTATATTAATAAAACAAATTAAATTAAATTTAATAATTAAATATTAATTATTTAATTTACAAATATGACAGATTTTATATATATATATATATATATATATATATATATATATATATAATATATATATATATATATATATATAATATATATATATATAATATATATATATAAAATATATAAATAATATATATATATATACAATATATATATATATATATATATATATATATATATATATATATATATATATATATATATATATACATGCGAACAAGCCTTAATGGTCCCCAGGACTATATGCAACTGAAAAACTCACATGCCAAAAGTGACTCGAACCCATACTGCCAGGAGCAATGCAACTGGTATGTACAGGACGCCTTAATCCGATTGTGTCAATTTTAAAGGAATATATTAGTGAATATTTATTTATGTAAATTGCTATATATATATATATATATATATATATATATATATATATATATATATATATATATATATATATATATATATATATATATATATATATATATATATATATATATAAAGAGAATGTCTGTCAATGTTATGAGGCCACATGCTGGAGGCTGCAGCCATACACAGATTTATTTTAAAATTTATTCATTAATATATTATTAACGCTTATTATTACTAAATTAATGTATCTGTAGAGGGAATGGTCTGGGGTAGGGAACGGGCATAGGTTGGTCAGTGTTGATTTTAGCTAAAGGATTTAGTTATAATTATTAATTATTCTTATCACTCCCCCCCCCTACCAATTTAATTAAAGTTAATTGTAAAATAATGCTTAAGATGGCTGAAGACTTTTTCGTACTTAGAAAAAACCTAAATTAAACACATAAAGAAGTTTATTGGTCCTGATTTAAGTTAAAGGAAGAGGTGCAAAGGTGGTAGTGGGGGGGGGGGGGAGGATACGGGATTTAGAGGTGGAATGAAGAGAGGGAACAGGGGGAGTGGTGCAGGTGAAACAGGGAGGAAGAGGGGGGAACAGGGGGTGCTGTACAGGTGAAACAGGGATGGGGATGGGGGAACAGGGGGAGTGGTGCAGGTGAAACAGGGATGGGGATGGGGGAACAGGGGGAGTGGTGCAGGTGAAACAGGGATGGGGATGGGGGAACACGGGGGAGTGGTGCAGGTGAAACAGGGATGGGGATGGGGGAACAGGGGGAGTGGTGCAGGTGAAACAGGGATGGGGATGGGGGGAACAGGGGGAGTGGTGCAGGTGAAACAGGGAGGAAGAGGGGGGAACAGGGGGTGCTGTACAGGAGAAACAGGGATGGGGATGGGGGAACAGGGGGGAGTGGTGCAGGTGAAACAGGGATGCAGAGGGAGAAACAGGGGGGAGTGGTGCAGGTGAAATAGGGATTAAAGGTAAATTTATATAAGTAGATAGATGGATGTTTACATTGATTGCTAAATATATACATTGACGGATAGACGGATGCATAGATGCATCCGTCTATCTGATGGATGGAGACATATGAGTAGATGGATGGATAGACAGAAGAGATGATGGACGGATAAGTGGAATATAAATGTATATAATGATAAATGGTTGGTTTATGGGAAGATAGATTGATGGATTGACAGATATAAGTAGATAGATAGATGGATCCATTGATGGATTCATTTGTGCTTATCTCTTGAGGCTCTTCTTGAGATGATTTCGGGGCTTTAGTGTCCCCGCGGTCCGGTCCTCGACCAGGCCTCCACCCCCAGGAAGCAGCCCGTGACAGCTGACTAACACCCAGGTACCTGTTTTACTGCAAGGTAACAGGGGCACAGGGTGAAAGAAACTCTGCCCATTGTTTCTCTACGGCGCCCGGAATCGAACCCGGGACCACAGGATCACAAGTCCAGTGTCCAGTGTGCTGTCCGATCGGCCGACTGGCTCCCCGGTCGGAGGGGAGCCGGTGAACAGGCGAATCAGGTTAAAGAATATCGGTCGATTTGCTATTGCATCAACTGAGATTGGATATGGGACCATTAGGATTATAACCAACGAACTCTCTCCGTTTAGACGGTAGGCCTCCAGTTTGTGTGTGTGGTGTGTGTGTGTGTGTGTGTGTGTGTGTGTGTGTGTGTGTGTGTGTGTGTGTGTGTGTGTGTGTGTGTGTGTGTGTGTGTGTGTGTGTGTGTGTTAGAGAGAAATAGATGTAGTAGATATAAAAAAAGGAAAAATACGTATATTTGATAGGCGGGGTCCAAGAGCTAATAACTCGATTCTGCAGATACATATAGTAAATACAAGGAGAAAATAAATACACACACACACACACACATTAATTGATAATGTACTGTTTTGTGTGCGTATCCATGTGTACTATTGTCAAGACCGACAGACACGTGAAGCTATGTGTGTGTATGTGTACCTGTAATTGAACTGACATGTGTACGGTAATTATCTGTATGTGTCCATTTTAAAGGTACACATTAGTGAATGTGTATTTATGTAAATTGATTGACATATGTACGTGTGCGCGCGATTAGTGTTACTGTAATTTATATGGTTAACATTTATACGTTTGAATGACATAGTTTCCCATTATTGTCACATTTTTTGTTACATGTCTACTATTGTCAAGATGGACAGACACGTCCAGCTATGAGTGTTTATGTGTACCAGTAATTGAACTGACATGTGTACTGCAACTATCTGCGTGTGTTCATTTTAAAGGAATATATTAGTGAATGTTTATTTATGTAAATTGATTGGAATATATATGTGGACGCTCGGTTAGTGTTACTGTAATTTATATGGTTAACGTTTGAATGACATAGTTTCCCCTCATTGTCACATTTTTTGTTACTATTGCGCTGTTCACTTTCACTCTCTCTGAATTCCGTGGACTAATTGTGCTCACGTGTGTTTGTGTAGGGAAGGGGAACCATAGGCTTTTCAAACAATAATTTGCAACTATTTCCTAAGAAACATTTCCAAATATCATTTAAGTTTCTAATAAGTATTCTTTTTCCTAACATACAAATCAATCACACAGTACCTAACCTCAGTCAGAAACACTTTTCTTACCATATCTCGCAACGTCTTTTGCATATATATCCTATCTTAAATAATTAACAATTTTAATTCATAACTGCCAACCCCCCTCCCATCCAAAGCTTTCAAAGCCACCAAACATCATTCCTTTCCCTTAACCTCTCCCAAATTATCTTTTGCACCAATTCACAAACTAGGAGGCTTTATAGCTGAGTGGACGTCGCTCTCGACTCGTAATCGTAGCTCATTCGATCCCACGGTGATGGAACAAACGGAAATCAGGAGAGTTTCTATCATTCTGATGCCCCTGTTACCTAGCAGTAAATATGTACCTGGGCGTTAGACAGCTGTTACGGGCTGCTTCCTGGGTGTGTGTGTGTGGAATGTTTTTTATTAGTTAGTAATAATTGATTGACAGTTGAGAGGCGGGCCGAAAGAGTAGAGCTCAACCCTCGCAAGCACAACTAGGTGAACACAACTAGATAAATACTAACCAAGCACGATCTCGACAATCCATTACACACACAACCCCCCCTCCCCCTCCCCCACCCCAACTCCCCAAATCGTTCTACCTAAGTCAATAAAAAATTAAGACAAATCAATTAATTCACCAAAAATACTAACTATAAATAAAGGAACCAAATTTGAGACATACAGCGACTCCAGCGTGGTCTAGTCGGAAGAGAACGTGTTCTCATCTGGATAGATTGCGATCGAGTCTGTCGGAACGGGTGTGTAACTGCAGGGCACAAATATTTGCGTGTCCCCTCCTGTAGCTGCCTCTGTTTCGACAGGTTCCCTGGATAGCTGGAATTGGCCTGGCCCTTGGAAAGTGGGGAAGGGGTGAAATCCGTTGGGCCCACGGATGGATACCTTGGATCCATGGACCTAGAGCAGGTCTAATCACCTGGGATTCGAACCCACGGTGGGAATAAGGGAGGAGATATGGGAAGGGGGGGGGGAGGATGTTTCCCTGGAACCAAACCTCACATAAACCCGGACACTCACACACACACACACACACACACACACCCTCACCCGAACACTCACTGGGGCACTCACACTCACACATACCCATAGACTGTGATAAGGGAGACCATCTGAGGGGACACAGATGTCCTCCCTGGACCCACAGGTATAACCGGACAGACACGCACCCGGACACTCACAGGGACATTCACACTCACACACACTCGCCCGGACACTCACAGGGACACTCACACTCACACACATCCATAGACACAAACTGTGATAAGGGAGACCATCTGAGGGGACACAGATGGCCTCCTGGACACACAAGTATATATCAATATTTAATTTATTATTTATTATTTAATTTTATTAAATAAGTAATCAAATTAATGTTTTTTTAATAAATTATATTTTATTAAATTATTAAATAATTATATAATAAAACAAATTAAATTAAATTTAATAATTAAATATTAATTATTTAATTTACAAATATGACAGATTTTATATATATATATATATATATATATATATATATATATATATATAATAATATATATAATATATATATATATATAAGATATATATATATAGATATATATAAAATATATAAATAATATATATATATACAATAATATATCTATATATATATATATATATATATATATATATATAATATATATATATATATATTATATATATATATATATATATATATATATATATACATGCGAACAAGCCTTAATGGTCCCCAGGACTATATGCAACTGAAAAACTCACATGCCAAAAGTGACTCGAACCCATACTGCCAGGAGCAATGCAAACTGGTATGTACAGAGACGCCTTAATCCGATTGTTGTCAATTTTAAAGGAATATATTAGTGAATATTTATTTATGTAAATTGCTATATATATATATATATATATATATATATATATATATATATAGATATATATATATATATATATATATATATATATATATATATATAAGAGAATGTCTGTCAATGTTATGAGGGCCACATGCTGGAGGCTGCAGCCATACACAGATTTATTTTAAAAATTTATTCATTAATATATTATTAACGCTTATTATTACTAAATTAATGTATCTGTAGAGGGAATGGTCTGGGGTAGGGAACGGGCATAGGTTGGTCAGTGGTTGATTTTAGCTAAAGGATTTTAGTTATAATTATTAATTATTCTTATCACTCCCCCCCCCTACCAATTTAATAAAGTTAATTGTAAAATAATGCTTAAGATGGCTGAAGACTTTTTTCGTACTTAGAAAAAACCTAAATTAAACACATAAAGAAGTTTATTGGTCCTGATTTAAGTTAAAGGAAGAGGTGCAAAGGTGGTAGTGGGGGGGGGGGGAGGATACGGGATTTTAGAGGTGGAATGAAGAGAGGGGAACAGGGGGAGTGGTGCAGGTGAAACAGGGGAGGAAGAGGGGGGAACAGGGGGTGCTGTACAGGTGAAACAGGGATGGGGATGGGGGAACAGGGGGAGTGGTGCAGGTGAAACAGGGATGGGGATGGGGGAACAGGGGAGTGGTGCAGGTGAAACAGGATGGGGATGGGGGAACACGGGGGAGTGGTGCAGTGTGAAACAGGGATGGGGATGGGGGAACAGGGGGAGTGGTGCAGGTTGAAACAGGATGGGGATGGGGGAACAGGGGGAGTGGTGCAGGTGAAACAGGAGGAAGAGGGGGAACAGGGGGTGCTGTACAGGTGAAACAGGGATGGGGATGGGGGAACAGGGGGAGTGGTGCAGGTGAAACAGGGATGCAGAGGGAGAAACAGGGGGGAGTGGTGCAGGTGAAATAGGGATTAAAGGTAAATTTATATAAGTAGATAGATGGATGTTTGCATTGATTGCTAAATATATACATTGACGGATAGACGGATGCATAGATGCATCCGTCTATCTGATGGATGGAGACATATGAGTAGATGGATGGATAGACAGAAGAGATGATGGACGGATAAATGGAATATAATGTATATAATGATAAATGGTTGGTTTATGGGAAGATAGATTGATGGATTGACAGATATAAGTAGATAGATAGATGGATCCATTGATGGATTCATTTGCTGCTTATCTCTTGAGGCTCTTCTTGAGATGATTTCGGGGCTTTAGGTGTCCCCGCGGTCCGGTCCTCGACCAGGCCTCCACCCCCAGGAAGCAGCCCCGTGACAGCTGACTAACACCCAGGTACCTGTTTTTACTGCAAGGTAACAGGGGCACAGGGTGAAAGAAACTCTGCCCATTGTTTCTCTACGGCGCCCGGAAATCGAACCCGGGACACAGGATCACAAGTCCAGTGTCCAGTGTGCTGTCCGATCGGCCGACTGGCTCCCCGGTCGGAGGGGAGCCGGTGAACAGGCGAATCAGGTTAAAGAATATCGGTCGATTTGCTATTGCATCAACTGAGATTGGATATGGGACCATTAGGATTATAACCAACGAACTCTCTCCGTTTAGACGGTAGGCCTCCAGTTTGTGTGTGTGTGGTGTGTGTGTGTGTGTGTTGTGTGTGTGTGTGTGTGGTGATGGTGTGTGTGTGTGTGTGTGTGTGTGTGTGTGTGTGTGTGTGTGTGTGTGTGTGTGTGTGTGTGTGTGTTAGAGAGAAATAGATGTAGTAGATATAAAAAAAGGAAAAATACGTATATTGATAGGCGGGGTCCAAGAGCTAATAACTCGATTCTGCAGATACATATAGTAAATACAAGGAGAAAATAAATACACACACACACACACACATTATTGATAATGTACTGTTTTGTGTGCGTATCCATGTGTACTATTGTCAAGACCGACAGACACGTGAAGCTATGTGTGTGTATGTGTACCTGTAATGAACTGACATGTGTACGGTAATTATCTGTATGTGTCCATTTTAAGTACACATTAGTGAATGTGTATTTATGTAAATTGATATGACATATGTACGTGTGCGCGCGATTAGTGTTACTGTAATTTATATGGTTAACATTTATACGTTTGAATGACATAGTTTCCATTATTGTCACATTTTTTGTTACATGTCTACTATTGTCAAGATGGACAGACACGTCCAGCTATGAGTGTTTATGTGTACCAGTAATTGAACTGACATGTGTACTGCAACTATCTGCGTGTGTTCATTTTAAGGAATATATTAGTGAATGTTTATTTATGTAAATTGATTGGAATATATATGTGGGACGCTCGGTTAGTGTTACTGTAATTTATATGGTTAACGTTTGAATGACATAGTTTCCCCCTCATTGTCACATTTTTTGTTACTATTGCGCTGTTCACTGTTCACTCTCTCTGAATTCCGTGGACTAATTGTGCTCACGTGTGTTTGTGTAGGGAAGGGGAACCATAGGCTTTTCAAACAATAATTTGCAACTATTTCCTAAGAAACATTTCCAAATATCATTTAAGTTTCTAATAAGTATTCTTTTTCCTAACATACAAATCAATCACACAGTACCTAACCTCAGTCAGAACACTTTCTTACCTATCTCGCAACGTCTTTTGCAGATATAATCCTATCTTAATAATTAACAATTTTAATTCATAACTGCCAACCCCCCTCCCATCCAAAGCTTTCAAAGCCACCAAACATCATTCCTTTCCCTTAACCTCTCCCAAATTATCTTTTGCACCAATTCACAAACTAGGAGGCTTTATAGCTGAGTGGACGTCGCTCTCGACTCGTAATCGTAGCTCATTCGATCCCACGGTGATGGAACAAACGGAAATCAGGAGAGTTTCTATCATTCTGGATTGCCCCTGTTACCTAGCAGTAAATATGTACCTGGGCGTTAGACAGCTGTTACGGGCTGCTTCCTGGGTGTGTGTGTGTGGAATGTTTTTTATTAGTTAGTAATAATTGATTGACAGTTGAGAGGCGGGCCGAAAGAGTAGAGCTCAACCCTCGCAAGCACAACTAGGTGAACACAACTAGATAAATACTAACCAAGCACGATTCTCGACAATCCATTACACACACAACCCCCCCCTCCCCCCTCCCCCCACCCCACTCCCCAAATCGTTCTACCTAAGTCAATAAAAAATTAAGACAAATCAATTAATTCACCAAAAATACTAACTATAAATTAAAGGAACCAAATTTGAGACATACAGCGACTCCAGCGTGGTCTAGTCGGAAGAGAACGTGTTCTCATCTGGATAGATTGCGATCGAGTCTGTCGGAACGGGTGTGTAACTGCAGGGCACAAATATTTGCGTGTCCCCTCCTGTAGCTGCCTCTGTTTCGACAGGTTCCCTGGATAGCTGGAATGGGCCTGGCCCTTGGAAAGTGGGGAAGGGGTGAAATCCGTTGGGCCCACGGATGGATACCTTGGCATCCATGGACCTAGAGCAGGTCTAATCACCTGGGATTCGAAACCCACGGTGGGAATAAGGGAGGAGATATGGGAAGGGGGGGGGGAGGATGTTTCCCTGGAACCAAACCTCACATAAACCCGGACACTACACACACACACACACACACACACACACCCTCACCCGAACACTCACTGGGGCACTCACACTCACACATACCCATAGACTGTGATAAGGGAGACCATCTGAGGGGACACAGATGTCCTCCTGGACCCACAGGTATAACCGGACACACACGCACCCGGACACTCACAGGGACATTCACACTCACACACACTCGCCCGGACACTCACAGGGACACTCACACTCACACACATCCATAGACACAAACTGTGATAAGGGAGACCATCTGAGGGGACACAGATGGCCTCCTGGACACACAAGTATATATCAATATTTAATTTATTATTTATTATTTAATTTTATTAAATAAGTAATCAAATTAATGTTTTTTAATAAATTATTATTTTATTAAATTATTAAATAATTATATTAATAAAACAAATTAAATTAAATTTAATAATTATAAATTATTTAATTTACAAATATGACAGATTTTATATTATATAATATATATATATATATATATATATATATATAATATATAAATATATATATATATATATATATATAATATATATATATAAAATATATAAATAATATATATATATACAATATATATAATAATTATATATATATATATAATATATATATAATATATATATATAATATATATTATATATATACATGCGAACAAGCCTTAATGGTCCCCAGGACTATATGCAACTGAAAACTCACATGCCAGAAGTGACTCGAACCCATACTGCCAGGAGCAATGCAACTGGTATGTACAGGACGCCTTAATCCGATTGTGTCAATTTTAAAGGAATATATTAGTGAATATTTATTTATGTAAATTGCTATATATATATATATATATATATATATATATATATATATAATATATATATATATAATATATATATATATATATATATATTATAATATATAAGAGAATGTCTGTCAATGTTATGAGGCCACATGCTGGAGGCTGCAGCCATACACAGATTTATTTTAAAATTTATTCATTAATATATTATTAACGCTTATTATTACTAAATTAATGTATCTGTAGAGGGAATGGTCTGGGGTAGGAACGGGCATAGGTTGGTCAGTGTTGATTTTAGCTAAAGGATTTAGTTATAATTATTAATTATTCTTATCACTCCCCCCCCCCTACCAATTTAATTAAAGTTAATTGTAAAATAATGCTTAAGATGGCTGAAGACTTTTTCGTACTTAGAAAAAACCTAAATTAAACACATAAAGAAGTTTATTGGTCCTGATTTAAGTTAAAGGAAGAGGTGCAAAGGTGGTGGTGGGGGGGGGGGAGGATACGGGATTTAGAGGTGGAATGAAGAGAGGGAACAGGGGGAGTGGTGCAGGTGAAACAGGGAGGAGAGGGGGGAACAGGGGGTGTGTACAGGTGAAACAGGGATGGGGATGGGGGAACAGGGGGAGTTGCAGGTGAAACAGGGATGGGGATGGGGGAACAGGGGGAGTGGTGCAGGTGAAACAGGGATGGGGATGGGGGAACAGGGGGAGTGGTGCAGGTGAAACAGGGATGGGGATGGGGGAACAGGGGGAGTGGTGCAGGTGAAACAGGGATGGGGATGGGGGAACAGGGGGAGTGGTGCAGGTGAAACAGGGAGGGGATGGGGGAACAGGGGGTGTGCAGGTGAAACAGGGATGGGGATGGGGGAACAGGGGGGAGTGGTGCAGGTGAAACAGGGATGCAGAGGGAGAAAACAGGGGGGAGTGGTGCAGGTGAAATAGGGATTAAAGGTAAATTTATATAAGTAGATAGATGGATGTTTACATTGATTGCTAAATATATACATTGACGGATAGACGGATGCATAGATGCATCCGTCTATCTGATGGATGGAGACATATGAGTAGATGGATGGATAGACAGAAGAGATGATGGACGGATAAATGGAATATAAATGTATATAATGATAAATGGTTGGTTTTATGGAAGATAGATTGATGGATTGACAGATATAAGTAGATAGATAGATGGATCCATTGATGGATTCATTTGTGCTTATCTCTTGAGGTCTTCTTGAGATGATTTCGGGGCTTTAGTGTCCCCGCGGTCCGGTCCTCGACCAGGCCTCCACCCCCAGGAAGCAGCCCGTGACAGCTGACTAACACCCAGGTACCTGTTTTACTGCAAGGTAACAGGGGCACAGGGTGAAAGAAACTCTGCCCATTGTTTCTCTACGGCGCCCGGAATCGAACCCGGACCACAGGATCACAAGTCCAGTGTCCAGTGTGCTGTCCGATCGGCCGACTGGCTCCCCGGTCGGAGGGGAGCCGGTGAACAGGCGAATCAGGTAAAGAATATCGGTCGATTTGCTATTGCATCAACTGAGATTGGATATGGGACCATTAGGATTATAACCAACGAACTCTCTCCGTTTAGACGGTAGGCCTCCAGTTTGTGTGTGTGTGTGTGTGTGTGTGTTTGGGTGTGTGTGTGTGTGTGTGTGTGTGTGTGTGTGTGTGTGTGTGTGTGTGTGTGTGGTGTGTGTGTGTGTGTGTGTGTGTTAGAGAGAAATAGATGTAGTAGATATAAAAAAAGGAAAAATACGATATTTGATAGGCGGGGTCCAAGAGCTAATAACTCGATTCTGCAGATACATATAGTAAATACAAGGAGAAAATAAATACACACACACACACACACATTAATTGATAATGTACTGTTTTGTGTGCATCCATGTGTACTATTGTCAAGACCGACAGACACGTGAAGCTATTGTGTGTATGTGTACCATTGAACTGACATGGTACGGTAATATCTGTATGTGTCCATTTTAAGGTACACATTAGTGAATGTGTATTTATGTAAATTGATTGACATATGTACGTGTGCGCGCGATTAGTGTTACTGTAATTTATATGGTTAACATTTATAACGTTTGAATGACATAGTTTCCCATTATTGTCACATTTTGTTACATGTCTACTATTGTCAAGATGGACCAGACACTAAGCTATGAGTGTTTATGTGTACCAGTAATTGAACTGGACATGTGTACTGCAACTATCTGCGTGTGTTCATTTTAAAGGAATATATTAGTGAATGTTTATTTATGTAAATTGATTGGAATATATATGTGGACGCTCGGTTAGTGTTACTGTAATTTATATGGTTAACGTTTGAATGACATAGTTTCCCCTCATTGTCACATTTTTTGTTACTATTGCGCTGTTCACTTTCACTCTCTCTGAATTCCGTGGACTAATTGTGCTCACGTGTGTTTGTGTAGGGAAGGGGAACCATAGGCTTTTCAAACAATAATTTGCAACTATTTCCTAAGAAACATTTCCAAATATCATTTAAGTTTCTAATAAGTATTCTTTTTCCTAACATACAAATCAATCACACAGTACCTAACCTCAGTCAGAAACACTTTTCTTACCATATCTCGCAACGTCTTTTGCATATATATCCTATCTTAAATAATTAACAATTTTAATTCATAACTGCCAACCCCCCTCCCATCCAAAGCTTTCAAAGCCACCAAACATCATTCCTTTCCCTTAACCTCTCCCAAATTATCTTTTGCACCAATTCACAAACTAGGAGGCTTTATAGCTGAGTGGACGTCGCTCTCGACTCGTAATCGTAGCTCATTCGATCCCACGGTGATGGAACAAACGGAAATCAGGAGAGTTTCTATCATTCTGATGCCCCTGTTACCTAGCAGTAAATATGTACCTGGGCGTTAGACAGCTGTTACGGGCTGCTTCCTGGGTGTGTGTGTGTGGAATGTTTTTTATTAGTTAGTAATAATTGATTGACAGTTGAGAGGCGGGCCGAAAGAGTAGAGCTCAACCCTCGCAAGCACAACTAGGTGAACACAACTAGATAAATACTAACCAAGCACGATCTCGACAATCCATTACACACACAACCCCCCCTCCCCCTCCCCCACCCCAACTCCCCAAATCGTTCTACCTAAGTCAATAAAAAATTAAGACAAATCAATTAATTCACCAAAAATACTAACTATAAATAAAGGAACCAAATTTGAGACATACAGCGACTCCAGCGTGGTCTAGTCGGAAGAGAACGTGTTCTCATCTGGATAGATTGCGATCGAGTCTGTCGGAACGGGTGTGTAACTGCAGGGCACAAATATTTGTGTGTCCCCTCCTGTAGCTGCCTCTGTTTCGACAGGTTCCCTGGATAGCTGGAATTGGCCTGGCCCTTGGAAAGTGGGGAAGGGGTGAAATCCGTTGGGCCCACGGATGGATACCTTGGATCCATGGACCTAGAGCAGGTCTAATCACCTGGGATTCGAACCCACGGTGGGAATAAGGGAGGAGATATGGGAAGGGGGGGGGGAGGATGTTTCCCTGGAACCAAACCTCACATAAACCCGGACACTCACACACACACACACACACACACACACCCTCACCCGAACACTCACTGGGGCACTCACACTCACACATACCCATAGACTGTGATAAGGGAGACCATCTGAGGGGACACAGATGTCCTCCTGGACCCACAGGTATAACCGGACACACACGCACCCGGACACTCACAGGGACATTCACACTCACACACACTCGCCCGGACACTCACAGGGACACTCACACTCACACACATCCATAGACACAAACTGTGATAAGGGAGACCATCTGAGGGGACACAGATGGCCTCCTGGACACACAAGTATATATCAATATTTAATTTATTATTATTAATTTTATTAAATAAGTAATCAAATTAATGTTTTTTTAATAAATTATTATTTTATTAAATTATTAAATAATTATATTAATAAAACAAATTAAATTAAATTTAATAATTAAATATTAATTATTTAATTTACAAATATGACAGATTATATATAATATATATATAATATATATATATTATATATATATTATAAATATATATAATATTATATAATAATATATATAATATATAATAAAATATATAAATAATATATAATAAAATATATATATATATATATATATATATATTATATATATATATATATATATATATATATATATATATATATATATATATATATATATATATATACATGCGAACAAGCCTTAATGGTCCCCAGGACTATATGCAACTGAAAACTCACATGCCAGAAGTGACTCGAACCCATACTGCCAGGAGCAATGCAACTGGTATGTACAGGACGCCTTAATCCGATTGTGTCAATTTTAAAGGAATATATTAGTGAATATTTATTTATGTAAATTGCTATATATATATATATATATATATATATATATATATATATATATATATATATATATATATATATAAAGAGAATGTCTGTCAATGTTATGAGGCCACATGCTGGAGGCTGCAGCCATACACAGATTTATTTTAAAATTTATTCATTAATATATTATTAACGCTTATTATTACTAAATTAATGTATCTGTAGAGGGAATGGTCTGGGGTAGGGAACGGGCATAGGTTGGTCAGTGTTGATTTTAGCTAAAGGATTTAGTTATAATTATTAATTATTCTTATCACTCCCCCCCCCTACCAATTTAATTAAAGTTAATTGTAAAATAATGCTTAAGATGGCTGAAGACTTTTTCGTACTTAGAAAAAACCTAAATTAAACACATAAAGAAGTTTATTGGTCCTGATTTAAGTTAAAGGAAGAGGTGCAAAGGTGGTGGTGGGGGGGGGGGAGGATACGGGATTTAGAGGTGGAATGAAGAGAGGGAACAGGGGGAGTGGTGCAGGTGAAACAGGGAGGAAGAGGGGGGAACAGGGGGTGCTGTACAGGTGAAACAGGGATGGGGATGGGGGAACAGGGGGAGTGGTGCAGGTGAAACAGGGATGGGGATGGGGGAACAGGGGGAGTGGTGCAGGTGAAACAGGGATGGGGATGGGGGAACAGGGGGAGTGGTGCAGGTGAAACAGGGATGGGGATGGGGGAACAGGGGGAGTGGTGCAGGTGAAACAGGGATGGGATGGGGGAACAGGGGGAGTGGTGCAGGTGAAACAGGGAGGGATGGGGGAACAGGGGGTGTGCAGGTGAAACAGGGATGGGGATGGGGGAACAGGGGGAGTGGTGCAGGTGAAACAGGGATGCAGAGGGAGAAACAGGGGGGAGTGGTGCAGGTGAAATAGGGATTAAAGGTAAATTATATAAGTAGATAGATGGATGTTACATTGATTGCTAAATATATACATTGACGGATAGACGGATGCATAGATGCATCCGTCTATCTGATGGATGGAGACATATGAGTAGATGGATGGATAGACAGAAGAGATGATGGACGGATAAATGGAATATAAATGTATATAATGATAAATGGTTGGTTTATGGGAAGATAGATTGATGGATTGACAGATATAAGAGATAGATAGATGGATCCATTGATGGATTCATTTGTGCTTATCTCTTGAGGCTCTTCTTGAGATGATTTCGGGGCTTTAGTGTCCCCGCGGTCCGGTCCTCGACCAGGCCTCCACCCAGGAAGCAGCC
>NW_027189218.1:102500-124198 GCF_040958095.1 Procambarus clarkii | reverse complement strand
TGTAACTGCAGGGCATAAATATTTGTGTGTCCCCTCCTGTAGCTGCCTCTGTTTCGACAGGTTCCCTGGATAGCTGGAATTGGCCTGGCCCTTGGAAAGTGGGGAAGGGGTGAAATCCGTTGGGCCCACGGATGGATACCTTGGATCCATGGACCTAGAGCAGGTCTAATCACCTGGGATTCGAACCCACGGTGGGAATAAGGGAGGAGATATAGGAAGGGGGGGGGGGAGGATGTTTCCCTGGAACCAAACCTCACATAAACCCGGACACTCACACACACACACACACACACACCCTCACCCGAACACTCACAGGGGCACTCACACTCACACATACCCATAGACTGTGATAAGGGAGACCATCTGAGGGGACACAGATGGCCTCCTGGACCCACAGGTATAACCGGACACACACGCACCCGGACACTCACAGGGACATTCACACTCACACACACTCGCCCGGACACTCACAGGGACACTCACACTCACACACATCCATAGACACAAACTGTGATAAGGGAGACCATCTGAGGGGACACAGATGGCCTCCTGGACACACAAGTAATATATCAATATTTAATTTATTATTTATTATTTAATTTTATTAAATAAGTAATCAAATTAATGTTTTTTAATAAATTATTATTTTATTAAATTATTAAATAATTATATTAATAAAACAAATTAAATTAAATTTAATAATTAAATATTAATTATTTAATTTACAAATATGACAGATTTTATATATTATATATATATATATATATATATATAATATATGCGAACAAGCCTGAATGGCTTGTTATATATATATATATAATATATATATATAATATATATATAAAATATAAATATATATATATATATAATATATATATATATATATATATATATATATATATATATATATATATATATATATATATATATATATATATATATATATATATACATGCGAACAAACCTTAATGGTCCCCAGGACTATATGCAACTGAAAACTCACATGCCAGAAGTGACTCAAACCCATACTGCCAGGAGCAATGCAACTGGTATGTACAGGACGCCTTAATCCGATTGTGTCAATTTTAAAGGAATATATTAGTGAATATTTAATTATGTAAATTGCTATATATATATATATATATATATATATATATATAAAGAGAATGTCTGTCAATGTTATGAGGCCACATGCTGGAGGCTGCAGCCATACACAGATTTATTTTAAAATTTATTCATTAATATATTATTAACGCTTATTATTACTAAATTAATGTATCTGTAGAGGGAATGGTCTGGGGTAGGGAACGGGCATAGGTTGGTCAGTGTTGATTTTAGCTAAAGGATTTAGGAATAATTATTAATTATTCTTATCACTCCCCCCCCCTACCAATTTAATTAAAGTTAATTGTAAATAATGCTTAAGATGGCTGAAGACTTTTTCGTACTTAGAAAAAACCTAAATTAAACACATAAAGAAGTTTATTGGTCCTGATTTAAGTTAAAGGAAGAGGTGCAAAGGTGGTGGTGGGGGGGGGGGAGGATACGGGATTTAGAGGTGGAATGAGAGAGGGAACAGGGGGATGGTGCAGGTGAAACAGGGAGGAAGAGGGGGAACAGGGGGTGCTGTACAGGTGAAACAGGGATGGGGATGGGGGAACAGGGGGAGTGGTGCAGGTGAAACAGGGATGGGGATGGGGGAACAGGGGGAGTGGTGCAGGTGAAACAGGGATGGGGATGGGGGAACTGGGGGAGTGGTGTAGGTGAAACAGGGATGGGGATGGGGGAACAGGGGGTGGTGCAGGTGAAACAGGGATGGGGATGGGGGAACAGGGGGAGTGGTGCAGGTGAAACAGGGATGGGGATGGGGGAACACGGGGGAGTGGTGCAGGTGAAACAGGGATGGGGATGGGGGAACAGGGGGAGTGGTGCAGGTGAAACAGGGATGGGGATGGGGGGAACAGGGGGAGTGGTGCAGGTGAAACAGGGAGGAAGAGGGGGGAACAGGGGGTGCTGTACAGGTGAAACAGGGATGGGGATGGGGGAACAGGGGGGAGTGGTGCAGGTGAAACAGGGATGCAGAGGGAGAAACAGGGGGGAGTGGTGCAGGTGAAATAGGGATTAAAGGTAAATTTATATAAGTAGATAGATGGATGTTTACATTGATTGCTAAATATATACATTGACGGATAGACGGATGCATAGATGCATCCGTCTATCTGATGGATGGAAAGACATATGAGTAGATGGATGGATAGACAGAAAAGTTGATGGACGGATAAATGGAATATAAATGTATATAATGATAAATGGTTGGTTTATGGGAAGATAGATTGATGGATTGACAGATATAAGTAGATAGATAGATGGATCCATTGGTGGATTCATTTGTGCTTATCTCTTGAGGTTCTTCTTGAGATGATTTCGGGGCTTTAGTGTCCCCGCGGTCCGGTCCTCGACCAGGCCTCCACCCCCAGGAAGCAGCCCGTGACAGCTGACTAACACCCAGGTACCTGTTTTACTGCAAGGTAACAGGGGCACAGGGTGAAAGAAACTCTGCCCATTGTTTCTCTACGGCGCCCGGAATCGAACCCGGGACCACAGGATCACAAGTCCAGTGTCCAGTGTGCTGTCCGATCGGCCGACTGGCTCCCCGGTCGGAGGGGAGCCGGTGAACAGACGAATCAGGTTAAAGAATATCGGTCGATTTGCTATTGCATCAACTGAGATTGGATATGGGACCATTAGGATTATAACCAACGAACTCTCTCCGTTTAGACGGTAGGCCTCCAGTTTGTGTGTGTGTGAGTGTGTGTGTGTGTGTGTGTGTGTGTGTGTGTGTGTGTGTGTGTGTGTGTGTGTGTGTGTGTGTGTGTGTGTGTGTGTGTGTGTGTGTGTGTGTGTGTGTTAGAGAGAAATAGATGTAGTAGATATAAAAAAAGGAAAAATACGTATATTTGATAGGCGGGGTCCAAGAGCTAATAACTCGATTCTGCAGATACATATATAAATACAAGGAGAAAATAAATACACACACACACACACACATTAATTGATAATGGACTGTTTTGTGTGCGTATCCATGTGTACTATTGTCAAGACCGACAGACACGTGAAGCTATGTGTGTGTATGTGTACCTGTAATTGAACTGACATGTGTACGGTAATTATCTGTATGTGTCCATTTTAAAGGTACACATTAGTGAATGTGTATTTATGTAAATTGATTGACCTATGTACGTGTGCGCGCGATTAGTGTTACTGTAATTTATATGGTTAACATTTATACGTTTGAATGACATAGTTTCCCATTATTGTCACATTTTTTGTTACATGTCTACTATTGTCAAGATGGACAGACACGTCCAGCTATGAGTGTTTATGTGTACCAGTAATTGAACTGACATGTGTACTGCAACTATCTGCGTGTGTTCATTTTAAAGGAATATATTAGTGAATGTTTATTTATGTAAATTGATTGGAATATATATGTGGACGCTCGGTTAGTGTTACTGTAATTTATATGGTTAACGTTTGAATGACATAGTTTCCCCTCATTGTCACATTTTTTGTTACTATTGCGCTGTTCACTTTCACTCTCTCTGAATTCCGTGGACTAATTGTGCTCACGTGTGTTTGTGTAGGGAAGGGGAACCATAGGCTTTTCAAACAATAATTTGCAACTATTTGCTAAGAAACATTTCCAAATATCATTTAAGTTTCTAATAAGTATTCTTTTTCCTAACATACAAATCAATCACACAGTACCTAACCTCAGTCAGAAACACTTTTCTTACCATATCTCGCAACGTCTTTTGCATATATATCCTATCTTAAATAATTAACAATTTTAATTCATAACTGCCAACCCCCCTCCCATCCAAAGCTTTCAAAGCCACCAAACATCATTCCATTCCCTTAACCTCTCCCAAATTATCTTTTGCACCAATTCACAAACTAGGAGGCTTTATAGCTGAGTGGACGTCGCTCTCGACTCGTAATCGTAGCTCATTCGATCCCACGGTGATGGAACAAACGGAAATCAGGAGAGTTTCTATCATTCTGATGCCCCTGTTACCTAGCAGTAAATATGTACCTGGGCGTTAGACAGCTGTTACGGCTGCTTCCTGGGTGTGTGTGTGTGGAATGTTTTTTATTAGTTAGTAATAATTGATTGACAGTTGAGAGGCGGGCCGAAAGAGTAGAGCTCAACCCTCGCAAGCACAACTAGGTGAACACAACTAGATAAATACAAACCAAGCACGATCTCGACAATCCATTACACACACCAACCCCCCCTCCCCCTCCCCCACCCCAACTCCCCAAATCGTTCTACCTAAGTCAATAAAAAATTAAAACAAATCAATTAATTCACCAAAAATACTAACTATAAATAAAGGACCCAAATTTGAGACATACAGCGACTCCAGCGTGGTCTAGTCGGAAGAGAACGTGTTTCTCATCTGGATAGATTGCGATCGAGTCTGTCGGAACGGTGTGTAACTGCAGGGCATAAATATTTGTGTGTCCCCTCCTGTAGTTGCCTCTGTTTCGACAGGTTCCCTGGATAGCTGGAATTGGCCTGGCCCTTGGAAAGTGGGGAAGGGGTGAAATCCGTTGGGCCCACGGATGGATACCTTGGATCCATGGACCTAGAGCAGGTCTAATCACCTGGGATTCGAACCCACGGTGGGAATAAGGGAGGAGATATAGGAAGGGGGGGGGGAGGATGTTTCCCTGGAACCAAACCTCACATAAACCCGGACACTCACACACACACACACACACACACACCCTCACCCGAACACTCACAGGGGCACTCACACTCACACATACCCATAGACTGTGATAAGGGAGACCATCTGAGGGGACACAGATGGCCTTCCTGGACCCACAGGTATAACCGGACACACACGCACCCGGACACTCACAGGGACATTCACACTCACACACACTCGCCCGGACACTCACAGGGACACTCACACTCACACACATCCATAGACACAAACTGTGATAAGGGAGACCATCTGAGGGACACAGATGGCCTCCTGGACACACAAGTATATATCAATATTTAATTAATTATTTATTATTTAATTTTATTAAATAAGTAATCAAATTAATGTTTTTTTAATAAATTATTATTTTATTAAATTATTAAATAATTATATTAATAAAACAATTAAATTAAATTTAATAATTAAATATTAATTATTTAATTTACAAATATGACAGATTTTATATATATATATATATATATATATATATATATATATATATATATATATATATATATATATATATATATATATATAATATATGCGAAACAAGCCTGAATGGCTTGTTATATATATATATATAATATATATATATATATAATATATATATATAAAATATATAAATAATATATATATATATATAATATATATATATATATATATATATATCTATATATATATATATATATATATATATATATATATATATACATGCGAACAAACCTTAATGGTCCCCAGGACTATATGCAACTGAAAACTCACATGCCAGAAGTGACTCAAACCCATACTGCCAGGAGCAATGCAACTGGTATGTACAGGACGCCTTAATCCGATTGTGTCAATTTTAAAGGAATATATTAGTGAATATTTAATTATGTAAATTGCTATATATATATATATATATTGTGACGGTAACGCGTTGGTGTTCGGCTGTTTAAGGCTAGGGGTATGGCCTCGTCACATAGTTATAAAAAAAAATAGAAAAACTGGAACTTCGTCTGTGGTAAGGTAAGGAGAAGACACACAAAACACAAGTAAAACTTTAACAATGAAATTTTAATTACGTTAAATAAATCAAAACATGAAAATAATGCACAAACAAATTCTTATAATAAAATCAATGAATCAAAAGAATAAGAATACTTAAATGACAAAATGAAAAGTTACGTTAAGGCAAAATAACAAGAAGTGCAATACAACAGTAAGTGGGAGGTGCTGGAATATTGGCTTAAAGCCACCACCTCTCTCAGTACACTCTAGAGTCTAGCTGGGAGGTGTGCTGGCTACGAAAGCACGGAACATTCTGAGGACTGATGTTGGGGCGACCCCAGACATCAGGTAGTATTGGGGGGCGAGTGCAGGTGCAGCCAGACCGGCGACCAATCAGCGGAGCCGTAGCGATCAACGGGTAGTTTGGTGGTTGGAGTTCGAACAGGTGGCTGGATGCATACGTTTCTGCTCACCCTGGCAAGCCTTGCTGGTGCTGGTGTTGTTGTCGTTGTTTGACATTTCTTCCATAGTCTTTTATATAATTGTGACGACGTAATTATGAAGGGAAGAGCAGGCTCAATCTCTTGAAGGAGATTATTGTCACAACTCTCCCCCGAAGCCTGCGGTTCTGGAAGAAGTACGTCGTTATGTGGTGGAGTAATGGATGGAGTCGCTTCTACTTCATAAACTCTGGAGAGATCATGGGCTAAGATGTTGTCAGACTCTTGGTATAGCGTGTCTCCAGGTTGAATTCTGCAGGTAGCAAGCCCATAGTAGAAGACGTTGAGATGAGAAGTGGGCGTGCTGCAGGAGGTGTAGGGTGGTGTGGTCCGTGTTGATGGTGGACCGAGCACTTTTCAGGTGTGGAGTGAAGTGCTGAAGCTTCAGGATGAGGAAGAGTAGCTCCTTGCCAATTGTTCCGTCGTTCCTTGTAGCAGTAGTCGCTGACAGGTGAATTCTTCTCGCCTCGTTGCTGCATCACGACACCACCATCGTCGGTACCATTGGCGTCGACATGGAGGATGTAGGGCTTATCTGACGAGGTGAGAGTGGAATTAGAAGAGGGCATAGGAGCACGAGTATTATCCTGAAGCATTTGGGAAGATCATTAAGGATTTTGGAATTAGAAAGCGCCGACTCCTTGTCAGTGCTTTCGGGAGAAGAAGCCGGGATGGTCTCACTGTGGATGTAGGGTTCTGTGAAGGTAGAACAATTAATCAAGACAGTGGGAGGAGTACCATTATATTGCTTCAGGAGGTTGACGTGGCACAGCTGGGTCTTCCGCCGCCTATCAGGAGTCTCTATCACATAATTATTATTATTCCTGCACTCTTTGACGCAGTAGGGTCCTGAAAATCTGTTTTGTAAAGGTGAACCTGGGATAGGGAAATAAGCAAGGACGAAGTCTCCCGGCTTGAATTTTCTTACTTTGCTGGTCTGGTCGTAATGAATCTTCATTCTCACCTGGGCTTTCAATAGATTATCATGGGCAAAGCGGTGGACTCTCTCTAGAATGTGCTGAAGGTTTTGAAGAAACTGGGGCACATTCTGATGCTCACTGAAGGTGGCATCTCTGAGAGAGTCTTTGAAAGCCTTAAGGGGAGTACGGCACTTACGGCCGTAGAGCATCTCATAAGGAGATACTCCTAGGGACTCATTGGGGAGACTTCTGAAAATACACATTATTAGGTCAGTCTGCTTATCCCAATCCTTTGAGGTTTCACTACAAAACTTTTTCAAGAGTGCTTTGATGGTCTGATGACTACGTTCAAGAGAACCCTGTGAAGCAGGATGATAGGGGCTGGACAATACCTGTTTGATGTTGAACTCCTCCAGTGTCCTTTTGAAGAGATCACTGGTGAAGTTGGTGCCACAGTCACTTTGAATCTCCCTGGGAAATCCGTATTGAGTGAAGATCTTCAGTAGATGTTTGATAACCGTAGCAGCCGTGATGTTCTTCACTGGAACTGCTATGGGAAATCTGGTGGTAGGACACAGGATGGTTAGGATGTAGGCGTTACCTGAACTGGTCCGAGGTAAAGGACCAACACAGTCTATTATGAGTCTGTGGAAAGGTTCCGCAGGCACCTGTATGGGAATCAGTGGTGCTCTGGGAATGGAGACGTTCGGTTTGCCTGCCATCTGACATGTATGACACTGTTTTACGTACTGTTTGACGTTATTTACCATACCTGGCCAGTAGTAGTCTTGACGAATCCCATGGTAAGTCTTGTTGAAGCCGTAGTGGGAGAATGCTCCGTGGGCCAGGTGTAGAATAGTGGGCCGCAGGCTGGTGGGAATCACAAGTTGTTCGGTGTTGGCCCAATCGTCCTCCTCCTTCAGTTTACTGGGTCTATATCTGCGGTAGAGCAAGTCGTTCTCTAGGAAGAACCCAGGAATACTGTCGGGTTGAGTCCTCAGCCTGGAAAAAACAATGGTGTTAAAGTAAGATCTTCCCTCTGCAACTTACGGAACTCCAACTTGGTCAGATGCGGGGGTAGTTTCTGAGGGTCTTGAGGGACAGCGGTAGCAGTAGAGTCAGCTGGCTGTGGACGTGCGGCTTGTGCACGGGTGGTCACGAGAACCGGAGGAGAAACATCATCACTCTCTTGAACCTCTGCTGGAACATACTCAAGAATAGGGTTACTTGGCAAGAGTTACACACCTGGGGTTTGTCCATGACGATCAGGTTGGTCGGTTGCAGGTCTTCTGCCAAGTCGTTGCCTAGGAGAAGTTGCACTCCAGGCATGGGAAAAGGCTTTTCCCTGACGGCGACTTGGACTTCCCCGTTCACGTAGGGACAATCCAGGTGGACTCTGGCGAGAGGGTATGGAGTGGTAGCAGTGAGGTCAGTGATGAAGACTGTTTCCCCGGTGTAGACTATGTTGGGCACAGCCGACTTCAAAATGATCGATTGTAGAGCCGCTGTGTCCCTCAAGATCTTCAATTTGAAACGTCCCTCCGGATTTGAACCGTTGGCAGAGACAGTTCCAGTATACAGGTGGTTACTGAAAAGAGAAAGATCATTAACATCAACACCAACATTCATCACAGGCTTACCGGACTTAGGAGGAGTTGGTTTGGGTCGTTGTTGGTCAGTGGTTCCCTGTATTGAGACTTACCACACTTGTCTATGGTATGTCCATAGAGTCTACAATACTTGCAGTACAGTTGTGAACCAGCTTGATCGGGGCTCACCTTCTCGTAACTGTACCACGACTTCTTACTGGAGGATGGTTCAGGTGTCAGCCGGTGGATGAGGCTGTAAGTGTCAGCCGACTTAGCACACTTCAGGTAGTCGGTTTCTTCTTTATCTGCTAAGTAGAGGCGGACAGGAGGCGGCACACGTCTCAAGAATTCTTCAACAAGCATCAGGTTCACGAGTTCTGTAAAAGTAGAGACATGTGCTGCTTCCAGCCATTTCATGAAATACCTCCGTTTCGTGTTAGCAAACTCAAGGAAGGTAGTGGTACTTGCCTTCAGGTGGTCACGGAATTTCCTTCTATAACTTTCAGTAGAGAGGAGGTAGGCGTCCAACACTGCTTGTTTCAGAGTGTAGTAGTCATTCTCAGACGCCAAAGTACTGAGTGTGACTGCAGCTCTACCTGTAAGATGGACTCTGAGAAGTGTGGGCCCATTGGTCGACAGGCCAACTGAGTTGATTAGCAAGGGTTTCAAAGGTGGTAAAGAACACATCAACTTCTGCTTCTACAAAGGATGGCATTAACTTACTTGCATGTGATATATTAAAACTGACGGGAAGATTGGCAGTAGCTTGCTGGCGTTGGGTGAAGTGTGAAGTTTCCAAGGAGATTTCGCGTTGACGACACTCTAGAGCCAGAGTCGCTTGTTGCTTGTCATGTTCGCGTTGTATTTCCAACTCGCGTCGTTTGGTTTCAAGCTGTACTCGTTCCCGCTCCTGGAGTAGTGCAACCTCACGTTCTTGTTCGTCTCTCCTCAAGGCAGCTTCACGTTCTCTGAGGGTGATTTCTCGTTCTTGTTCTTCCCTCCTCAAAGCAGCTTCGCGTTCTTGTTCGTCTCTCCTCAAAGCGGCTTCGCGTTCGTGTTCTTCCCTTCGTATGGCAGCTGCTTCTCTTTGCTGCTCACGTTCAATCTTGGCCAGCTCTAGTTAAGTTTCATCGTAGCCAAGTCAGTTTTCTCTGCAATATAGTAAGTTCATGAGTTTCAGAGTCTATCTTACCTTGCTCTAAATAGTAATCCAGCAACAGGTTGTGTAGGTCCTTTTGTTGGCTTGGTAGGGAGCTTCTAGTTGATACTCATGTGCAAGAGTTTGTAGTTCAGTCCTCTTGGCACGACTCAAAGTCCCTATTTCACCTGCTGGATTTGCACGGAAAGTTTGGAGACGAAAACATGGTGAAATTAGCAAATAAAGGTACACGAATGTTCAATAATGAAATGTCAGAAACAGGACAACGTGGCAACTGGTACCTATCCTGTGTGATCTTTAACAATTAACGTTAAGTGAAAGATATTAAATGATTAAATGAAATCAAGGGCGCAGGAAATCTTGTACCCGGTACTCATGTAAGAGAATAAGGGCAAGAAAATCCTACTAACAAATGAAACAAAGTTTCGAAAACAAATGAAACAGTTAAATGCTTCAAAAGTAAAATTGGTAGTCCAAGGATGTAGGCATACCTTGCCAAGTCTCTATAGGACATAAAGCAAGTTTTTCCTACTGAATTTAATATGATACTTACAGAATTAGCGAACTTTTGTGCTCTGAAAAAATAAGCTAATCCCTACCGTTGTATGTATCATCATCTCTGACTGACGTGTAGGGGTGCGAGGTGTCAACTGGTGACGAGAACTGCTGCTGAGGTCCCAATTCAGCAACTAAAGTTCGAGCTAGAGGAACTATGGCCCTCTTTGTCCTCCTACAGTCAGATTGCAGAAGATTGGGTACTCTTGACCCGGGGCAGACCACAGTACCAGGGTACCAATATGATGATCTGTCAGAATGAGAAATATTCAAGGGACATAGATGGTAAATACGAGTAATAACATGGAGGGAGAGATGACCAATTAAGAGTATGACTGCGGCCTACAGTCACCACGTAATCCAAAGTTGTCTCACCTTCACTATATGTTACTCTCGTAATGCACAATACACCGCACCTTATAAAAAATGAAATTGAATGAAAAATAGTAAAGCTACGTTAACAAAGTTAAATACGCTTACCATAAATTACCACTTAGCACCAGTACCTGAGTGAAGCTCCTAGGGACAGGCCCCCATAAAACTTGTGACGGTAACGCGTTGGTGTTCGGCTGTTTAAGGCTAGGGGTATGGGCCTCGTCACATAGTTATAAAAAAAAATAGAAAAACTGGAACTTCGTCTGTGGTAAGGTAAGGAGAAGACACACAAAACACAAGTAAAACTTTAACAATGAAATTTTAATTACGTTAAATAAATCAAAACATGAAAATAATGCACAAACAAATTCTTATAATAAAATCAATGAATCAAAAGAATAAGAATACTTAAATGACAAAATGAAAAGTTACGTTAAGGCAAAATAACAAGAAGTGCAATACAACAGTAAGTGGGAGGTGCTGGAATATTGGCTTAAAGCCACCACCTCTCTCAGTACACTCTAGAGTCTAGCTGGGAGGTGTGCTGGCTACGAAAGCACGGAACATTCTGAGGACTGATGTTGGGGCGACCCCAGACATCAGGTAGTATTGGGGGGCGAGTGCAGGTGCAGCCAGACCGGCGACCAATCAGCGGAGCCGTAGCGATCAACGGGTAGTTTGGTGGTTGGAGTTCGAACAGGTGGCTGGATGCATACGTTTCTGCTCACCCTGGCAAGCCTTGCTGGTGCTGGTGTTGTTGTCGTTGTTTGACATTTCTTCCATAGTCTTTTATATAATTGTGACGACGTAATTATGAAGGGAAGAGCAGGCTCAATCTCTTGAAGGAGATTATTGTCACAATATATATATATATATATATATATATATATATATATATATATATATATATATATATATATATATATATATATATATATATATATATATATAAAGAGAATGTCTGTCAATGTTATGAGGCCACATGCTGGAGGCTGCAGCCATACACAGATTTATTTTAAAATTTATTCATTAATATATTATTAACGCTTATTATTACTAAATTAATGTATCTGTAGAGGGAATGGTCTGGGGTAGGGAACGGGCATAGGTTGGTCAGTGTTGATTTTAGCTAAAGGATTTAGGAATAATTATTAATTATTCTTATCACTCCCCCCCCCCTACCAATTTAATTAAAGTTAATTGTAAAATAATGCTTAAGATGGCTGAAGACTTTTTCGTACTTAGAAAAAACCTAAAGTTAAACACATAAAGAAGTTTATTGGTCCTGATTTAAGTTATAGGAAGAGGTGCAAAGGTGGTGGTGGGGGGGGGGAGGATACGGGATTTAGAGGTGGAATGAAGAGAGGGAACAGGGGGAGTGGTGCAGGTGAAACAGGGAGGAAGAGGGGGAACAGGGGGTGCTGTACAGGTGAAACAGGGATGGGGATGGGGGAACAGGGGGAGTGGTGCAGGTGAAACCGGGATGGGGATGGGGGAACAGGGGGAGTGGTGCAGGTGAAACAGGGATGGGGATGGGGGAACATGGGGGAGTGGTGTAGGTGAAACAGGGATGGGGATGGGGGAACAGGGGGAGTGGTGCAGGTGAAACAGGGATGGGGATGGGGGAACAGGGGAAGTGGTGCAGGTGAAACAGGGATGGGGATGGGGGAACACGGGGGAGTGGTGCAGGTGAAACAGGGATGGGGATGGGGGAACAGGGGGAGTGGTGCAGGTGAAACAGGGATGGGGATGGGGGGAACAGGGGGAGTGGTGCAGGTGAAACAGGGAGGAAGAGGGGGGAACAGGGGGTGCTGTACAGGTGAAACAGGGATGGGGATGGGGGAACAGGGGGGAGTGGTGCAGGTGAAACAGGGATGCAGAGGGTGAAACAGGGGGGAGTGGTGCAGGTGAAACAGGGATTAAAGGTAAATTTATATAAGTAGATAGATGGATGTTTACATTGATTGCTAAATATATACATTGACGGATAGACGGATGCATAGATGCATCCGTCTATCTGATGGATGGAAAGACATATGAGTAGATGGATGGATAGACATAAGAGTTGATGGACGGATAAATGGAATATAAATGTATATAATGATAAATGGTTGGTTTATGGGAAGATAGATTGATGGATTGACAGATATAAGTAGATAGATAGATGGATCCATTGATGGATTCATTTGTGCTTATCTCTTGAGGTTCTTCTTGAGATGATTTCGGGGCTTTTTTGTCCCCGCGGTCCGGTCCTCGACCAGGCCTCCACCCCCAGGAAGCAGCCCGTGACAGCTGACTAACACCCAGGTACCTGTTTTACTGCAAGGTAACAGGGGCACAGGGTGAAAGAAACTCTGCCCATTGTTTCTCTACGGCGCCCGGAATCGAACCCGGGACCACAGGATCACAAGTCCAGTGTCCAGTGTACTGTCCGATCGGCCGACTGGCTCCCCGGTCGGAGGGGAGCCGGTGAACAGGACGAATCAGGTTAAAGAATATCGGTCGATTTGCTATTGCATCAACTGAGATTGGATATGGGACCATTAGGATTATAACCAACGAACTCTCTCCGTTTAGACGGTAGGCCTCCAGTTTGTGTGTGTGAGTGTGTGTGTGTGTGTGTGTGTGTGTGTGTGTGTTGTGTGTGTGTGTGTGTGTGTGTGTGTGTGTGTGTGTGTGTGTGTGTGTGTGTGTGTGTGTGTGTGTGTGTGTGTGTGTGTGTGTGTATGTGTGTGTGTGTGTTAGAGAGAAATAGATGTAGTAGATATAAAAAAAGGGAAAAATACGTATATTGATAGGCGGGGTCCAAGAGCTAATAACTCGATTCTGCAGATACATATAGTAAATACAAGGAGAAAATAAATACACACACACACACACACACATTAATTGATAATGGACTGTTTTGTGTGCGTATCCATGTGTACTATTGTCAAGACCGACAGACACGTGAAGCTATGTGTGTGTATGTGTACCTGTAATTGAACTGACATGTGTACGGTAATTATCTGTATGTGTCCATTTTAAAGGTACACATTAGTGAATGTGTATTTATGTAAATTGATTGAAATATGTACGTGTGCGCGCGATTAGTGTTACTGTAATTTATATGGTTAACATTTATACGTTTGAATGACATAGTTTCCCATTACTGTCACATTTTTTGTTACATGTCTACTATTGTCAAGATGGACAGACACGTCCAGCTGTGAGTGTTTATGTGTACCAGTAATTGAACTGACATGTGTACTGCAACTATCTGCGTGTGTCCATTTTAAAGGAATATATTAGTGAATGTTTATTTATGTAAATTGATTGGAATATGTATGTGGACGCTCGGTTAGTGTTACTGTAATTTATATGGTTAACGTTTGAATGACATAGTTTCCCCTCATTGTCACATTTTTTGTTACTATTGCGCTGTTCACTTTCACTCTCTCTGAATTCCGTGGACTAATTGTGCTCACGTGTGTTTGTGTAGGGAAGGGGAACCATAGGCTTTTCAAACAATAATTTGCAACTATTTGCTAAGAAACATTTCCAAATATCATTTAAGTTTCTAATAAGTATTCTTTTTCCTAACATACAAATCAATCACACAGTACCTAACCTCAGTCAGAAACACTTTTCTTACCATATCTCGCAACGTCATTTGCATATATATCCTATCTTAAATAATTAACAATTTTAATTCATAACTGCCAACCCCCCTCCCATCCAAAGCTTTCAAAGCCACCAAACATCATTCCTTTCCCTTAACCTCTCCCAAATTATCTGTTGCACCAATTCACAAACTAGGAGGCTTTATAGCTGAGTGGACGTCGCTCTCGACTCGTAATCGTAGCTCATTCGATCCCACGGTGATGGAACAAACGGAAATCAGGAGAGTTTCTATCATTCTGATGCCCCTGTTACCTAGCAGTAAATATGTACCTGGGCGTTAGACAGCTGTTACGGGCTGCTTCCTGGGTGTGTGTGTGTGGAATGTTTTTTATTAGTTAGTAATAATTGATTGACAGTTGAGAGGCGGGCCGAAAGAGTAGAGCTCAACCCTCGCAAGCACAACTAGGTGAACACAACTAGATAAATACTAAACCAAGCACGATCTCGACAATCCATTACACACACAACCCCCCCTCCCCCTCCCCCACCCCAACTCCCCAAATCGTTCTACCTAAGTCAATAAAAAATTAAAACAAATCAATTAATTCACCAAAAATACTAACTATAAATAAAGGAACCAAATTTGAGACATACAGCGACTCCAGCGTGGTCTAGTCGGAAGAGAACGTGTTCTCATCTGGATAGATTGCGATCGAGTCTGTCGGAACGGGTGTGTAACTGCAGGGCACAAATATTTGTGTGTCCCCTCCTGTAGCTGCCTCTGTTTCGACAGGTTCCCTGGATAGCTGGAATTGGCCTGGCCCATGGAAAGTGGGGAAGGGGTGAAATCCGTTGGGCCCACGGATGGATACCTTGGATCCATGGACCTAGAGCAGGTCTAATCACCTGGGATTCGAACCCACGGTGGGAATAAGGGAGGAGATATGGGAAGGGGGGGGGGGAGGATGTTTCCCTGGAACCAAACCTCACATAAACCCGGACACTCACACACACACACACACACACACACACCCTCACCCGAACACTCACAGGGGCACTCACACTCACACATACACATAGACTGTGATAAGGGAGACCATCTGAGGGGACACAGATGGCCTCCTGGACCCACAGGTATAACCGGACACACACGCACCCGGACACTCACAGGGACATTCACACTCACACACACTCGCCCGGACACTCACAGGGACACTCACACTCACACACATCCATAGACACAAACTGTGATAAGGGAGACCATCTGAGGGGACACAGATGGCCTCCTGGACACACAAGTATATATCAATATTTAATTTATTATTTAATTTTATTAAATAAGTAATCAAATTAATGTTTTTTTTAATAAATTATTATTTTATTAAATTATTAAATAATTATATTAATAAAACAAATTAAATTAAATTTAATAATTAAATATTAATTATTTAATTTACAAATATGACAGATTTTATATATATATATATATATATATATATATATATATGTATATATATATATATATATATATATATATATATATATATATATATATATATATATATATATATATATAATATATATATAATATATATATATATATATAAAATATATATATATATATATATATATATATATATATATATATATATATATATATATATATATATATATATATATATATATATATATATATATATATATATATATATATATATACATGCGAACAAACCTTAATGGTCCCCAGGACTATATGCAACTGAAAACTCACATGCCAGAAGTGACTCGAACCCATACTGCCAGCAGCAATGCAACTGGTATGTACAGGACGCCTTAATCCGATTGTGTCAATTTTAAAGGAATATATTAGTGAATATTTATTTATGTAAATTGCTATATATATATATATATATATATATATATATATATATATATATATATATATATATATATATATATAAAGAGAATGTCTGTCAATGTTATGAGGCCACATGCTGGAGGCTGCAGCCATACACAGATTTATTTTATAATTTATTCATTAATATATTATTAACGCTTATTATTACTAAATTAATGTATCTGTAGAGGGAATGGTCTGGGGTAGGGAACGGGCATAGGTTGGTCAGTGTTGATTTTAGCTAAAGGATTTAGAAATAATTATTAATTATTCTTATCACTCCCCCCCCCCCCTACCAATTTAATTAAAGTTAATTGTAAAATAATGCTTAAGATGGCTGAAGACTTTTTCGTACTTAGAAAAAACCTAAGTTAAACACATAAAGAAGTTTATTGGTCCTGATTTAAGTTAAAGGAAGAGGTGCAAAGGTGGTGGTGGGGGGGGGGAGGATACGGGATTTAGAGGTGGAATGAAGAGAGGGAACAGGGGGAGTGGTGCAGGTGAAACAGGGAGGAAGAGGGGGAACAGGGGGTGCTGTACAGGTGAAACAGCGATGGGGATGGGGGAACAGGGGGAGTGGTGCAGGTGAAACAGGGATGGGGATGGGGGAACAGGGGGAGTGGTGCAGGTGAAACAGGGATGGGGATGGGGGAACAGGGGGAGTGGTGTAGGTGAAACAGGGATGGGGATGGGGGAACAGGGGGAGTGGTGCAGGTGAAACAGGGATGGGGATGGGGGAACAGGGGGAGTGGTGCAGGTGAAACAGGGATGGGGATGGGGGAACACGGGGGAGTGGTGCAGGTGAAACAGGGATGGGGATGGGGGAACAGGGGGAGTGGTGCAGGTGAAACAGGGATGGGGATGGGGGGAACAGGGGGAGTGGTGCAGGTGAAACAGGGAGGAAGAGGGGGGGGAACAGGGGGTGCTGTACAGGTGAAACAGGGATGGGGATGGGGGAACAAGGGGGAGTGGTGCAGGTGAAACAGGGATGCAGAGGGAGAAACAGGGGGGAGTGGTGCAGGTGAAACAGGGATTAAAGGTAAATTTATATAAGTAGATAGATGGATGTTTACATTGATTGCTAAATATATACATTGACGGATAGACGGATGCATAGATGCATCCGTCTATCTGATGGATGGAAAGACATATGAGTAGATGGATGGATAGACAGAAGAGTTGATGGACGGATAAATGGAATATAAATGTATATAATGATAAATGGTTGGTTTATGGGAAGATAGATTGATGGATTGACAGATATAAGTAGATAGATAGATGGATCCATTGATGGATTCATTTGTGCTTATCTCTTGAGGTTCTTCTTGAGATGATTTCGGGGCTTTAGTGTCCCCGCGGTCCGGTCCTCGACCAGGCCTCCACCCCCAGGAAGCAGCCCGGGACAGCTGACTAACACCCAGGTACCTGTTTTACTGCAAGGTAACAGGGGCACAGGGTGAAAGAAACTCTGCCCATTGTTTCTCTACGGCGCCCGGAATCGAACCCGGGACCACAGGATCACAAGTCCAGTGTCCAGTGTACTGTCCGATCGGCCGACTGGCTCCCCGGTCGGAGGGGAGCCGGTGAACAGGCGAATCAGGTTAAAGAATATCGGTCGATTTGCTATTGCATCAACTGAGATTGGATATGGGACCATTAGGATTATAACCAACGAACTCTCTCCGTTTAGACGGTAGGCCTCCAGTGTGTGTGTGTGTGTGTGTGTGTGTGTGTGTGTGTGTGTGTGTGTGTGTGTGTGTGTGTGTGTGTGTGTGTGTGTGTGTGTGTGTGTGTGTGTGTGTGTGTGTGTGTATGTGTGTGTGTGTTAGAGAGAAATAGATGTAGTAGATATAAAAAAGGGAAAAATACGTATATTTGATAGGCGGGGTCCAAGAGCTAATAACTCGATTCTGCAGATACATATAGTAAATACAAGGAGAAAATAAATACACACACACACACACACATTAATTGATAATGGACTGTTTTGTGTGCGTATCCATGTGTACTATTGTCAAGACCGACAGACACGTGAAGCTATGTGTGTGTATGTGTACCTGTAATTGAACTGACATGTGTACGGTAATTATCTGTATGTGTCCATTTTAAAGGTACACATTAGTGAATGTGTATTTATGTAAATTGATTGACATATGTACGTGTGCGCGCGATTAGTGTTACTGTAATTTATATGGTTAACATTTATACGTTTGAATGACATAGTTTCCCATTACTGTCACATTTTTTGTTACATGTCTACTATTGTCAAGATGGACAGACACGTCCAGCTGTGAGTGTTTATGTGTACCAGTAATTGAACTGACATGTGTACTGCAACTATCTGCGTGTGTCCATTTTAAAGGAATATATTAGTGAATGTTTATTTATGTAAATTGATTGGAATATGTATGTGGACGCTCGGTTAGTGTTACTGTAATTTATATGGTTAACGTTTGAATGACATAGTTTCCCCTCATTGTCACATTTTTTGTTACTATTGCGCTGTTCACTTTCACTCTCTCTGAATTCCGTGGACTAATTGTGCTCACGTGTGTTTGTGTAGGGAAGGGGAACCATAGGCTTTTCAAACAATAATTTGCAACTATTTGCTAAGAAACATTTCCAAATATCATTTAAGTTTCTAATAAGTATTCTTTTTCCTAACATACAAATCAATCACACAGTACCTAACCTCAGTCAGAAACACTTTTCTTACCATATCTCGCAACGTCATTTGCATATATATCCTATCTTAAATAATTAACAATTTTAATTCATAACTGCCAACCCCCCTCCCATCCAAAGCTTTCAAAGCCACCAAACATCATTCCTTTCCCTTAACCTCTCCCAAATTATCTGTTGCACCAATTCACAAACTAGGAGGCTTTATAGCTGAGTGGACGTCGCTCTCGACTCGTAATCGTAGCTCATTCGATCCCACGGTGATGGAACAAACGGAAATCAGGAGAGTTTCTATCATTCTGATGCCCCTGTTACCTAGCAGTAAATATGTACCTGGGCGTTAGACAGCTGTTACGGGCTGCTTCCTGGGTGTGTGTGTGTGGAATGTTTTTTATTAGTTAGTAATAATTGATTGACAGTTGAGAGGCGGGCCGAAAGAGTAGAGCTCAACCCTCGCAAGCACAACTAGGTGAACACAACTAGATAAATACTAACCAAGCACGATCTCGACAATCCATTACACACACAACCCCCCCTCCCCCTCCCCCACCCCAACTCCCCAAATCGTTCTACCTAAGTCAATAAAAAATTAAAACAAATCAATTAATTCACCAAAAATACTAACTATAAATAAAGGAACCAAATTTGAGACATACAGCGACTCCAGCGTGGTCTAGTCGGAAGAGAACGTGTTCTCATCTGGATAGATTGCGATCGAGTCTGTCGGAACGGGTGTGTAACTGCAGGGCACAAATATTTGTGTGTCCCCTCCTGTAGCTGCCTCTGTTTCGACAGGTTCCCTGGATAGCTGGAATTGGCCTGGCCCATGGAAAGTGGGGAAGGGGTGAAATCCGTTGGGCCCACGGATGGATACCTTGGATCCATGGACCTAGAGCAGGTCTAATCACCTGGGATTAGAACCCACGGTGGGAATAAGGGAGGAGATATGGGAAGGGGGGGGGGAGGATGTTTCCCTGGAACCAAACCTCACATAAACCCGGACACTCACACACACACACACACACACACACCCTCACCCGAACACTCACAGGGGCACTCACACTCACACATACACATATGACCAGGAATTTTATGACCAGGCAACGAAAATTAGGCAGGAAAGAGAAGGGTGGGCCGACTGCATTTTCCTGGATTGCCAAAAGGCCTTCGACACAGTACCCCATAAAAGGCTGTTAAAAAAGTTGGAGCAACAGGCAGGAGTAAAAGGGAAGGTGCTCCAGTGGATAAGGGAGTAATTAAGCAACAGGAAACAGCGAGTAACGGTGAGGGGGAAGACATCAGAGTGGCGAGATGTCACCAGCGGAGTCCCACAGGGCTCAGTACTTGGACCCATCCTGTTTCTAATATATGTGAACGATCTTCCAGAGGGTATAGACTCATTCCTCTCGATGTTTGCTGATGATGCAAAAATTATGAGAAGAATCAAGACGGATGAAGATAGACAGAGACTACAGGATGACCTGGATAAACTGGAGGAATGGTCTAGAAAATGGCTGCTGAAGTTCAACTCTGGAAAGTGTAAGGTGATGAAATTAGGCGAAGGGAGCAGGAGGCTGAACACAAGGTATCATCTGGGAGGGGAAATCCTGCAAGAATCAAATAGAGAGAAGGATCTGGGGGTTGATATCACACCGAACCTGTCCCCAGAGGCCCACATCAAAAGAATATCATCAGCGGCATATGCTAGACTGGCCAACATAAGAACTGCCTTCAGAAACTTGTGTAAGGAATCTTTCAGAACCCTGTATACCACTTATGTAAGACCAATCCTGGAGTATGCAGCTCCAGCCTGGAGTCCATACCTAGTTAAACACAAGACAAAGTTAGAGAAGATTCAGCGGTATGCCACCAGGCTCGTCCCGGAACTGAGAGGATTGAGCTACGAGGAAAGGCTAAAGGAGCTGAACCTCACATCCCTGGAAAACAGAAGAGTAAGGGGAGACATGATAACCACCTACAAAATTCTCAGGGGAATTGACAGGGTGGACAAAGACAAACTCTTCAGCACGGGTGGGACACGAACAAGGGGACACAGGTGGAAACTTAGTACCCAGATGAGCCACAGAGACGTTAGAAAGAATTTTTTCAGTGTCAGAGTAGTTAATAAATGGAATGCACTAGGAAGTGATGTGGTGGAGGCTGACTCCATACACAGTTTCAAATGTAGGTATGATAGAGCCCAGTAGGCTCAGGAATCTGTACACCAGTTGATTGACAGTTGAGAGGCGGGACCAAAGAGCCAAAGCTCAACCCCCGCAAGCACAATTAGGTGAGTACAATTAGGTGAGTACATAGACTGTGATAAGGGAGACCATCTGAGGGGACACAGATGGCCTCCTGGACCCACAGGTATAACCGGACACACACGCACCCGGACACTCACAGGGACATTCACACTCACACACACTCGCCCGGACACTCACAGGGACACTCACACTCACACACATCCATAGACACAAACTGTGATAAGGGAGACCATCTGAGGGGACACAGATGGCCTCCTGGACACACAAGTATATATCAATATTTAATTTATTATTTAATTTTATTAAATAAGTAATCAAATTAATGTTTTTTTAATAAATTATTATTTTATTAAATTATTAAATAATTATATTAATAAAACAAA
>NW_027189218.1:90000-100000 GCF_040958095.1 Procambarus clarkii | reverse complement strand
TGTACGGTAATTATCTGTATGTGTCCATTTTAAAGGTACACATTAGTGAATGTGTATTTATGTAAATTGATTGACATATGTACGTGTGCGCGCGATTAGTGTTACTGTAATTTATATGGTTAACATTTATACGTTTGAATGACATAGTTTCCCATTACTGTCACATTTTTTGTTACATGTCTACTATTGTCAAGATGGACAGACACGTCCAGCTGTGAGTGTTTATGTGTACCAGTAATTGAACTGACATGTGTACTGCAACTATCTGCGTGTGTCCATTTTAAAGGAATATATTAGTGAATGTTTATTTATGTAAATTGATTGGAATATGTATGTGGACGCTCGGTTAGTGTTACTGTAATTTATATGGTTAACGTTTGAATGACATAGTTTCCCCTCATTGTCACATTTTTTGTTACTATTGCGCTGTTCACTTTCACTCTCTCTGAATTCCGTGGACTAATTGTGCTCACGTGTGTTTGTGTAGGGAAGGGGAACCATAGGCTTTTCAAACAATAATTTGCAACTATTTGCTAAGAAACGTTTCCAAATATCATTTAAGTTTCTAATAAGTATTCTTTTTCCTAACATACAAATCAATCACACAGTACCTAACCTCAGTCAGAAACACTTTTCTTACCATATCTCGCAACGTCTTTTGCATATATATCCTATCTTAAATAATTAACAATTTTAATTCATAACTGCCAACCCCCCTCCCATCCAAAGCTTTCAAAGCCACCAAACATCATTCCTTTCCCTTAACCTCTCCCAAATTATCTTTTGCACCAATTCACAAACTAGGAGGCTTTATAGCTGAGTGGACGTCGCTCTCGACTCGTAATCGTAGCTCATTCGATCCCACGGTGATGGAACAAACGGAAATCAGGAAAGTTTCTATCATTCTGATGCCCCTGTTACCTAGCAGTAAATATGTACCTGGGCGTTAGACAGCTGTTACGGGCTGCTTCCTGGGTGTGTGTGTGTGGAATGTTTTTTATTAGTTAGTAATAATTGATTGACAGTTGAGAGGCGGGCCGAAAGAGTAGAGCTCAACCCTCGCAAGCACAACTAGGTGAACACAACTAGATAAATACTAACCAAGCACGATCTCGACAATCCATTACACACACAACCCCCCCTCCCCCTCCCCCACCCCAACTCCCCAAATCGTTCTACCTAAGTCAATAAAAAATTAAAACAAATCAATTAATTCACCAAAAATACTAACTATAAATAAAGGAACCAAATTTGAGACATACAGCGACTCCAGCGTGGTCTAGTCGGAAGAGAACGTGTTCTCATCTGGATAGATTGCGATCGAGTCTGTCGGAACGGGTGTGTAACTGCAGGGCACAAATATTTGTGTGTCCCCTCCTGTAGCTGCCTCTGTTTCGACAGGTTCCCTGGATAGCTGGAATTGGCCTGGCCCTTGGAAAGTGGGGAAGGGGTGAAATCCGTTGGGCCCACGGATGGATACCTTGGATCCATGGACCTAGAGCAGGTCTAATCACCTGGGATTCGAACCAACGGTGGGAATAAGGGAGGAGATATGGGAAGGGGGGGGGGGGAGGATGTTTCCCTGGAACCAAACCTCACATAAACCCGGACACTCACACACACACACACACACACACCCTCACCCGAACACTCACAGGGGCACTCACACTCACACATACACATTGACTGTGATAAGGGAGACCATCTGAGGGGACACAGTTGGCCTCCTGGACCCACAGGTATAACCGGACACACACGCACCCGGACACTCACAGGGACATTCACACTCACACACACTCGCCCGGACACTCACAGGGACACTCACACTCACACACATCCATAGACACAAACTGTGATAAGGGAGACCATCTGAGGGGACACAGATGGCCTCCTTGACACACAAGTATATATCAATATTTAATTTATTATTTAATTTTATTAAATAAGTAATCAAATTAATGTTTTTTTAATAAATTATTATTTTATTAAATTATTAAATAATTATATTAATAAAACAAATTAAATTAAATTTAATAATTAAATATTAATTATTTAATTTACAAATATGACAGATTTTATATATATATATATATATATATGTATATATATATATATATATATATATATATATATATATATATATAATATATATATATAATATATATATATATATATATATATATATATATAAAATATATATATATATATATATATATATATATATATATATATATATATATATATATATATATATATATATATATATATATATATATATATACATGCGAACAAACCTTAATGGTCCCCAGGACTATATGCAACTGAAAACTCACATGCCAGAAGTGACTCGAGCCCATACTGCCAGCAGCAATGCAACTGGTATGTACAGGACGCCTTAATCCGATTGTGTCAATTTTAAAGAAATATATTAGTGAATATTTATTTATGTAAATTGCTATATATATATATATATATATATATATATATATATATATATATATATATATATATATATAGATATATATATATATATATATATATATATATATATATATATATATATATATATATATATATATAAAGAGAATGTCTGTCAATGTTATGAGGCCACATGCTGGAGGCTGCAGCCATACACAGATTTATTTTAAAATTTATTCATTAATATATTATTAACGCTTATTATTACTAAATTAATGTATCTGTAGAGGGAATGGTCTGGGGTAGGGAACGGGCATAGGTTGGTCAGTGTTGATTTTAGCTAAAGGATTTAGGAATAATTATTAATTATTCTTATCACTCCCCCCCCCCCCCCTACCAATTTAATTAAAGTTAATTGTAAAATAATGCTTAAGATGGCTGAAGACTTTTTCGTACTTAGAAAAAACCTAAGTTAAACACATAAAGAAGTTTATTGGTCCTGATTTAAGTTAAAGGAGGAGGTGCAAAGGTGGTGGTTGGAGGGGGGGGAGGATACGGGATTTAGAGGTGGAATGAAGAGAGGGAACAGGGGGAGTGGTGCTGGTGAAACAGGGAGGAAGAGGGGGAACAGGGGGTGCTGTACAGGTGAAACAGGGATGGGGATGGGGGAACAGGGGGAGTGGTGCAGGTGAAACAGGGATGGGGATGGGGGAACAGGGGGAGTGGTGCAGGTGAAACAGGGATGGGGATGGGGGAACAGGGGGAGTGGTGTAGGTGAAACAGGGATGGGGATGGGGGAACAGGGGGAGTGGTGCAGGTGAAACAGGGATGGGGATGGGGGAACAGGGGGAGTGGTGCAGGTGAAACAGGGATGGGGATGGGGGAACACGGGGGAGTGGTGCAGGTGAAACAGGGATGGGGATGGGGGAACAGGGGGAGTGGTGCAGGTGAAACAGGGATGGGGATGGGGGGAACAGGGGGAGTGGTGCAGGTGAAACAGGGAGGAAGAGGGGGGAACAGGGGGTGCTGTACAGGTGAAACAGGGATGGGGATGGGGGAACAGGGGGGAGTGGTGCAGGTGAAACAGGGATGCAGAGGGAGAAACAGGGGGGAGTGGTGCAGGTGAAACAGGGATTAAAGGTAAATTTATATAAGTAGATAGATGGATGTTTACATTGATTGCTAAATATATACATTGACGGATAGACGGATGCATAGATGCATCCGTCTATCTGATGGATGGAAAGACATATGAGTAGATGGATGGATAGACAGAAGAGTTGATGGACGGATAAATGGAATATAAATGTATATAATGATAAATGGTTGGTTTATGGGAAGATAGATTGATGGATTGACAGATATAAGTAGATAGATAGATGGATCCATTGATGGATTCATTTGTGCTTATCTCTTGAGGTTCTTCTTGAGATGATTTCGGGGCTTTAGTGTCCCCGCGGTCCGGTCCTCGACCAGGCCTCCACCCCCAGGAAGCAGCCCGTGACAGCTGACTAACACCCAGGTACCTGTTTTACTGCAAGGTAACAGGGGCACAGGGTGAAAGAAACTCTGCCCATTGTTTCTCTACGGCGCCCGGAATCGAACCCGGGACCACAGGATCACAAGTCCAGTGTCCAGTGTACTGTCCGATCGGCCGACTGACTCCCCGGTCGGAGGGGAGCCGGTGAACAGGCGAATCAGGTTAAAGAATATCGGTCGATTTGCTATTGCATCAACTGAGATTGGATATGGGACCATTAGGATTATAACCAACGAACTCTCTCCGTTTAGACGGTAGGCCTCCAGTTTGTGTGTGTGTGTGTGTGTGTGTGTGTGTGTGTGTGTGTGTGTGTGTGTGTGTGTGTGTGTGTATGTGTGTGTGTGTGTGTGTGTGTATGTGTGTGTGTGTTAGAGAGAAATAGATGTAGTAGATATAAAAATGGGAAAAATACGTATATTTGATAGGCGGGGTCCAAGAGCTAATAACTCGATTCTGCAGATACATATAGTAAATACAAGGAGAAAATAAATACACACACACACACACACATTAATTGATAATGGACTGTTTTGTGTGCGTATCCATGTGTACTATTGTCAAGACCGACAGACACGTGAAGCTATGTGTGTGTATGTGTACCTGTAATTGAACTGACATGTGTACGGTAATTATCTGTATGTGTCCATTTTAAAGGTACACATTAGTGAATGTGTATTTATGTAAATTGATTGACATATGTACGTGTGCGCGCGATTAGTGTTACTGTAATTTATATGGTTAACATTTATACGTTTGAATGACATAGTTTCCCATTACTGTCACATTTTTTGTTACATGTCTACTATTGTCAAGATGGACAGACACGTCCAGCTGTGAGTGTTTATGTGTACCAGTAATTGAACTGACATGTGTACTGCAACTATCTGCGTGTGTCCATTTTAAAGGAATATATTAGTGAATGTTTATTTATGTAAATTGATTGGAATATGTATGTGGACGCTCGGTTAGTGTTACTGTAATTTATATGGTTAACGTTTGAATGACATAGTTTCCCCTCATTGTCACATTTTTTGTTACTATTGCGCTGTTCACTTTCACTCTCTCTGAATTCCGTGGACTAATTGTGCTCACGTGTGTTTGTGTAGGGAAGGGGAACCATAGGCTTTTCAAACAATAATTTGCAACTATTTGCTAAGAAACATTTCCAAATATCATTTAAGTTTCTAATAAGTATTCTTTTTCCTAACATACAAATCAATCACACAGTACCTAACCTCAGTCAGAAACACTTTTCTTACCATATCTCGCAACGTCATTTGCATATATATCCTATCTTAAATAATTAACAATTTTAATTCATAACTGCCAACCCCCCTCCCATCCAAAGCTTTCAAAGCCACCAAACATCATTCCTTTCCCTTAACCTCTCCCAAATTATCTTTTGCACCAATTCACAAACTAGGAGGCTTTATAGCTGAGTGGACGTCGCTCTCGACTCGTAATCGTAGCTCATTCGATCCCACGGTGATGGAACAAACGGAAATCAGGAGAGTTTCTATCATTCTGATGCCCCTGTTACCTAGCAGTAAATATGTACCTGGGCGTTAGACAGCTGTTACGGGCTGCTTCCTGGGTGTGTGTGTGTGGAATGTTTTTTATTAGTTAGTAATAATTGATTGACAGTTGAGAGGCGGGCCGAAAGAGTAGAGCTCAACCCTCGCAAGCACAACTAGGTGAACACAACTAGATAAATACTAACCAAGCACGATCTCGACAATCCATTACACACACAACCCCCCCTCCCCCTCCCCCACCCCAACTCCCCAAATCGTTCTACCTAAGTCAATAAAAAATTAAAACAAATCAATTAATTCACCAAAAATACTAACTATAAATAAAGGAACCAAATTTGAGACATACAGCGACTCCAGCGTGGTCTAGTCGGAAGAGAACGTGTTCTCATCTGGATAGATTGCGATCGAGTCTGTCGGAACGGGTGTGTAACTGCAGGGCACAAATATTTGTGTGTCCCCTCCTGTAGCTGCCTCTGTTTCGACAGGTTCCCTGGATAGCTGGAATTGGCCTGGCCCTTGGAAAGTGGGGAAGGGGTGAAATCCGTTGGGCCCACGGATGGATACCTTGGATCCATGGACCTAGAGCAGGTCTAATCACCTGGGATTCGAACCCACGGTGGGAATAAGGGAGGAGATATGGGAAGGGGGGGGGGAGGATGTTTCCCTGGAACCAAACCTCACATAAACCCGGACACTCACACACACACACACACACACACCCTCACCCGAACACTCACAGGGGCACTCACACTCACACATACACATAGACTGTGATAAGGGAGACCATCTGAGGGGACACAGATGGCCTCCTGGACCCACAGGTATAACCGGACACACACGCACCCGGACACTCACAGGGACATTCACACTCACACACACTCGCCCGGACACTCACAGGGACACTCACACTCACACACATCCATAGACACAAACTGTGATAAGGGAGACCATCTGAGGGGACACAGATGGCCTCCTGGACACACAAGTATATATCAATATTTAATTTATTATTTAATTTTATTTAATAAGTAATCAAATTAATGTTTTTTTAATAAATTATTATTTTATTAAATTATTAAATAATTATATTAATAAAACAAATTAAATTAAATTTAATAATTAAATATTAATTATTTAATTTACAAATATGACAGATTTTATATATATATATATATATATATATATATATATATATATATATATATATATATGTGTATATATATATATATATATATATATATATATATATATAATATATATATATATAATATATACATATAATATATATATATATATAAAATATATATATATATATATATATATATATATATATATATATATATATATATATATATATATATATATATATATATATATATATATATATATACATGCGAACAAACCTTAATGGTCCCCAGGACTATATGCAACTGAAAACTCACATGCCAGAAGTGACTCGAACCCATACTGCCAGCAGCAATGCAACTGGTATGTACAGGACGCCTTAATCCGATTGTGTCAATTTTAAAGGAATATATTAGTGAATATTTATTTATGTAAATTGCTATATATATATATATATATATATATATATATATATATATATATATATATATATATATATATATATATATATATATATATATATATATAAAGAGAATGTCTGTCAATGTTATGAGGCCACATGCTGGAGGCTGCAGCCATACACAGATTTATTTTATAATTTATTCATTAATATATTATTAACGCTTATTATTACTAAATTAATGTATCTGTAGAGGGAATGGTCTGGGGTAGGGAACGGGCATAGGTTGGTCAGTGTTGATTTTAGCTAAAGGATTTAGGAATAATTATTAATTATTCTTATCACTCCCCCCCCCCTACCAATTTAATTAAAGTTAATTGTAAAATAATGCTTAAGATGGCTGAAGACTTTTTCGTACTTAGAAAAAACCTAAGTTAAATACATAAAGAAGTTTATTGGTCCTGATTTAAGTTAAAGGAAGAGGTGCAAAGGTGGTGGTGGGGGGGGGGAGGATACGGGATTTAGAGGTGGAATGAAGAGAGGGAACAGGGGGAGTGGTGCAGGTGAAACAGGGAGGAAGAGGGGGAACAGGGGGTGCTGTACAGGTGAAACAGGGATGGGGATGGGGGAACAGGGGGAGTGGTGCAGGTGAAACAGGGATGGGGATGGGGGAACAGGGGGAGTGGTGCAGGTGAAACAGGGATGGGGATGGGGGAACAGGGGGAGTGGTGTAGGTGAAACAGGGATGGGGATGGGGGAACAGGGGGAGTGGTGCAGGTGAAACAGGGATGGGGATGGGGGAACAGGGGGAGTGGTGCAGGTGAAACAGGGATGGGGATGGGGGAACACGGGGGAGTGGTGCAGGTGAAACAGGGATGGGGATGGGGGAACAGGGGGAGTGGTGCAGGTGAAACAGGGATGGGGATGGGGGGAACAGGGGGAGTGGTGCAGGTGAAACAGGGAGGAAGAGGGGGGAACAGGGGGTGCTGTACAGGTGAAACAGGGATGGGGATGGGGGAACAGGGGGGAGTGGTGCAGGTGAAACAGGGATGCAGAGGGAGAAACAGGGGGGAGTGGTGCAGGTGAAACAGGGATTAAAGGTAAATTTATATAAGTAGATAGATGGATGTTTACATTGATTGCTAAATATATACATTGACGGATAGACGGATGCATAGATGCATCCGTCTATCTGATGGATGGAAAGACATATGAGTAGATGGATGGATAGACAGAAGAGTTGATGGACGGATAAATGGAATATAAATGTATATAATGATAAATGGTTGGTTTATGGGAAGATAGATTGATGGATTGACAGATATAAGTAGATAGATAGATGGATCCATTGATGGATTCATTTGTGCTTATCTCTTGAGGTTCTTCTTGAGATGATTTCGGGGCTTTAGTGTCCCCGCGGTCCGGTCCTCGACCAGGCCTCCACCCCCAGGAAGCAGCCCGTGACAGCTGACTAACACCCAGGTACCTGTTTTACTGCAAGGTAACAGGGGCACAGGGTGAAAGAAACTCTCCCCATTGTTTCTCTACGGCGCCCGGAATCGAACCCGGGACCACAGGATCACAAGTCCAGTGTCCAGTGTACTGTCCGATCGGCCGACTGGCTCCCCGGTCGGAGGGGAGCCGGTGAACAGGCGAATCAGGTTAAAGAATATCGGTCGATTTGCTATTGCATCAACTGAGATTGGATATGGGACCATTAGGATTATAACCAACGAACTCTCTCCGTTTAGACGGTAGGCCTCCAGTTTGTGTGTGTGTGTGTGTGTGTGTGTGTGTGTGTGTGTGTGTGTGTGTGTGTGTGTGTGTGTGTGTGTGTGTGTGTGTGTGTGTGTGTGTGTGTGTGTATGTGTGTGTGTGTTAGAGAGAAATAGATGTAGTAGATATAAAAAAGGGAAAAATACGTATATTTGATAGGCGGGGTCCAAGAGCTAATAACTCGATTCTGCAGATACATATAGTAAATACAAGGAGAAAATAAATACACACACACACACACACATTAATTGATAATGGACTGTTTTGTGTGCGTATCCATGTGTACTATTGTCAAGACCGACAGACACGTGAAGCTATGTGTGTGTATGTGTACCTGTAATTGAACTGACATGTGTACGGTAATTATCTGTATGTGTCCATTTTAAAGGTACACATTAGTGAATGTGTATTTATGTAAATTGATTGACATATGTACGTGTGCGCGCGATTAGTGTTACTGTAATTTATATGGTTAACATTTATACGTTTGAATGACATAGTTTCCCATTACTGTCACATTTTTTGTTACATGTCTACTATTGTCAAGATGGACAGACACGTCCAGCTGTGAGTGTTTATGTGTACCAGTAATTGAACTGACATGTGTACTGCAACTATCTGCGTGTGTCCATTTTAAAGGAATATATTAGTGAATGTTTATTTATGTAAATTGATTGGAATATGTATGTGGACGCTCGGTTAGTGTTACTGTAATTTATATGGTTAACGTTTGAATGACATAGTTTCCCCTCATTGTCACATTTTTTGTTACTATTGCGCTGTTCACTTTCACTCTCTCTGAATTCCGTGGACTAATTGTGCTCACGTGTGTTTGTGTAGGGAAGGGGAACCATAGGCTTTTCAAACAATAATTTGCAACTATTTGCTAAGAAACATTTCCAAATATCATTTAAGTTTCTAATAAGTATTCTTTTTCCTAACATACAAATCAATCACACAGTACCTAACCTCAGTCAGAAACACTTTTCTTACCATATCTCGCAACGTCTTTTGCATATATATCCTATCTTAAATAATTAACAATTTTAATTCATAACTGCCAACCCCCCCTCCCATCCAAAGCTTTCAAAGCCACCAAACATCATTCCTTTCCCTTAACCTCTCCCAAATTATCTTTTGCACCAATTCACAAACTAGGAGGCTTTATAGCTGAGTGGACGTCGCTCTCGACTCGTAATCGTAGCT
>NW_027189218.1:70000-85000 GCF_040958095.1 Procambarus clarkii | reverse complement strand
AGGTGATTTGGTAAAATGCTATGCCCAAGATAACTATCCGAGTGCCGGCGGTGGGGTGGTTCAAATAGCCTCGGCTATCACCTCATTTTGTCCGGTCGTGATGGTCAAGTGGATTAAGGCGTCTTGTACATACCAGATGCGTTGCTTCTGGGAGTATGGGTTCGAGTCACTTCTGGGGTGTGAGTTTTCAGTTGCATATGTCCTGGGGACCATTCAGGCTTGTTCGCATTTGTGTTCCTCACGTGTTGCCCCAAAGAATGAGGTGATTTGGTAAAATGCTATGCCCAAGATAACTATCCGAGTGCCGGCGGTGGGGTGGTTCAAATAGCCTCGGCTATCACCTCATTTTGTCCGGTCGTGATGGTCAAGTGGATTAAGGCGTCTTGTACATACCAGATGCGTTGCTTCTGGGAGTATGGGTTCGAGTCACTTCTGGGGTGTGAGTTTTCAGTTGCATATGTCCTGGGGACCATTCAGGCTTGTTCGCATTTGTGTTCCTCACGTGTTGCCCCAAAGAATGAGGTGATTTGGTAAAATGCTATGCCCAAGATAACTATCCGAGTGCCGGCGGTGGGGTGGTTCAAATAGCCTCGGCTATCACCTCATTTTGTCCGGTCGTGATGGTCAAGTGGATTAAGGCGTCTTGTACATACCAGATGCGTTGCTTCTGGGAGTATGGGTTCGAGTCACTTCTGGGGTGTGAGTTTTCAGTTATATATATATATATATATATAAAGAGAATGTCTGTCAATGTTATGAGGCCACATGCTGGAGGCTGCAGCCATACACAGATTTATTTTAAAATTTATTCATTAATATATTATTAACGCTTATTATTACTAAATTAATGTATCTGTAGAGGGAATGGTCTGGGGTAGGGAACGGGCATAGGTTGGTCAGTGTTGATTTTAGCTAAAGGATTTAGGAATAATTATTAATTATTCTTATCACTCCCCCCCCCCCCTACCAATTTAATTAAAGTTAATTGTAAAATAATGCTTAAGATGGCTGAAGACTTTTTCGTACTTAGAAAAAACCTAAGTTAAACACATAAAGAAGTTTATTGGTCCTGATTTAAGTTAAAGGAAGAGGTGCAAAGGTGGTGGTGGGGGGGGGAGGATACGGGATTTAGAGGTGGAATGAAGAGAGGGAACAGGGGGAGTGGTGCAGGTGAAACAGGGAGGAAGAGGGGGAACAGGGGGTGCTGTACAGGTGAAACAGGGATGGGGATGGGGGAACAGGGGGAGTGGTGCAGGTGAAACAGGGATGGGGATGGGGGAACAGGGGGAGTGGTGCAGGTGAAACAGGGATGGGGATGGGGGAACAGGGGGAGTGGTGTAGGTGAAACAGGGATGGGGATGGGGGAACAGGGGGAGTGGTGCAGGTGAAACAGGGATGGGGATGGGGGAACAGGGGGAGTGGTGCAGGTGAAACAGGGATGGGGATGGGGGAACACGGGGGAGTGGTGCAGGTGAAACAGGGATGGGGATGGGGGAACAGGGGGAGTGGTGCAGGTGAAACAGGGATGGGGATGGGGGGAACAGGGGGAGTGGTGCAGGTGAAACAGGGAGGAAGAGGGGGGAACAGGGGGTGCTGTACAGGTGAAACAGGGATGGGGATGGGGGAACAGGGGGGAGTGGTGCAGGTGAAACAGGGATGCAGAGGGAGAAACAGGGGGGAGTGGTGCAGGTGAAACAGGGATTAAAGGTAAATTTATATAAGTAGATAGATGGATGTTTACATTGATTGCTAAATATATACATTGACGGATAGACGGATGCATAGATGCATCCGTCTATCTGATGGATGGAAAGACATATGAGTAGATGGATGGATAGACAGAAGAGTTGATGGACGGATAAATGGAATATAAATGTATATAATGATAAATGGTTGGTTTATGGGAAGATAGATTGATGGATTGACAGATATAAGTAGATAGATAGATGGATCCATTGATGGATTCATTTGTGCTTATCTCTTGAGGTTCTTCTTGAGATGATTTCGGGGCTTTAGTGTCCCCGCGGTCCGGTCCTCGACCAGGCCTCCACCCCCAGGAAGCAGCCCGTGACAGCTGACTAACACCCAGGTACCTGTTTTACTGCAAGGTAACAGGGGCACAGGGTGAAAGAAACTCTGCCCATTGTTTCTCTACGGCGCCCGGAATCGAACCCGGGACCACAGGATCACAAGTCCAGTGTCCAGTGTACTGTCCGATCGGCCGACTGGCTCCCCGGTCGGAGGGGAGCCGGTGAACAGGCGAATCAGGTTAAAGAATATCGGTCGATTTGCTATTGCATCAACTGAGATTGGATATGGGACCATTAGGATTATAACCAACGAACTCTCTCCGTTTAGACGGTAGGCCTCCAGTTTGTGTGTGTGTGTGTGTGTGTGTGTGTGTGTGTGTGTGTGTGTGTGTGTGTGTGTGTGTGTGTGTGTGTGTGTGTGTGTGTGTGTGTGTGTGTGTGTGTGTGTGTGTGTATGTGTGTGTGTGTTAGAGAGAAATAGATGTAGTAGATATAAAAAAGGGAAAAATACGTATATTTGATAGGCGGGGTCCAAGAGCTAATAACTCGATTCTGCAGATACATATAGTAAATACAAGGAGAAAATAAATACACACACACACACAACCATTAATTGATAATGGACTGTTTTGTGTGCGTATCCATGTGTACTATTGTCAAGACCGACAGACACGTGAAGCTATGTGTGTGTATGTGTACCTGTAATTGAACTGACATGTGTACGGTAATTATCTGTATGTGTCCATTTTAAAGGTACACATTAGTGAATGTGTATTTATGTAAATTGATTGACATGTGTACGTGTGCGCGCGATTAGTGTTACTGTAATTTCTTCTTCTTCTTGAGAATAGGTGCAGTTTGCATGAAGGGTTAACCCTCCCGATGACTGCACCAGGACAGACGTAAGGAGACGCGTCGACGGTTAGGAGGAGAAGAAAGTCAAAAGCGGTAGATGTGATGGGCCGTAGAGAGAGGAGAGGCGACGAAAACAGAGGCGAACGTTAGAGGGAGACACCCCGCACCGGGGGGCGGGGCGTCGTGGTCACGGTGGCAGCTGACCCACGCACGGCTTAGCAGTGTGCGCAAGACGGGAACTAATACTTCTCCGGAAACTTGTGTAACGGAAAGCGCAAGCAGTACGCTTCCCAAATCACCCGCAGGTCAGCAGGCAGCCGGCCACCAGGCGGCGCCCTCGGCTGAGACATCCTATCTGGCACCCTATACACAAACTCCTTCACCCGCGACACCCAGACAGTGGACGAGCACCACGGGATCGGAAGCACCCGGGCATCTCGATAAGGGCCCAACTCCGGACCCTCACAGGGCACGACCCCAGCAGACGGGACTAGGCAATCCCCAGACCGGAGCAAGGAAGGAGGGGATACAGCAGGGGAGGCAGGCGCGGCACCGACCCCACCACCGGGCACAGGAGCCGAGGCCCCCTGGCGCACATCTTTCCGCAACAGCACGACAAGGTCACGATCATCAGGCACAACCCCCCACTGCGGAGATCCAACAGCAGGAGACGCAGGAGGTGAGGCACAGGTAGCAACTTCGGAGCCCCTCACAGCACCATCATCCTCGGCGGGAGGCGCCAGATCACCATACTCCCCCACCTCCTCCCAAGGCACACCACGAAGGGGAGAGACACTCCGAGCCCGCCGTGAACGCTTCGAGACAGGCCGCACCACACCACGCCCAGCAGGCCCCGCCGCAGGCACGGCCACCATCTTCACATCCACACAGGATGTGACACAGGTGGACACAGGTGGGGACACAGGGGACACAGGTGGAAACTTAGTTTCCACCAACTTAGTTTTAAACACAGGGGACACAGGTGGGGACACAGGAACTTAGTTTCCACCAACTTAGTTTTAAACACAGGGGACACAGGTGGGGACACAGGGGGACACAGGTGGAAACTTAGTACCCAGATGAGCCACAGAGACGTTAGAAAGAATTTTTTCAGTGTCAGAGTAGTTAATAAATGGAATGCACTAGGAAGTGATGTGGTGGAGGCTGACTCCATACACAGTTTCAAATGTAGGTATGATAGAGCCCAGTAGGCTCAGGAATCTGTACACCAGTTGATTGACAGTTGAGAGGCGGGACCAAAGAGCCAAAGCTCAACCCCCGCAAGCACAATTAGGTGAGTACAATTAGGTGAGTACAGGCCACACCCGCACCGTCCGAAGAGTCCACAGAGGCCACATCACCCACACTGTCCACATCATCCAGGGAAACAGCCTCAGAACACCGACGCGCGCGCTTCTGCAAAGGGATGGAAAGAGCAGAACTACAGTCACCAACACACACAGGCACGGCAGGCACCTCCCCCTGCCGAAGCACCCCCTCTAAAACAGCAGAACCCGCGTTCCCGGGAGCCGGTATCACATCCACAGGCGGGGGCGGGACATGGACCTCCACCGGGACATCCTGCACTACTCGCAGCTCAGGCGACGGCCCGACACCCACACACACCGGCTCAACAACCCCAGTGGCCACAGCAGTCATCAGACGTGTCGCACAGGCCGTAGAATTCGCCTCAACAGGCGGAGCAGCAGACAGGCAATCAGGCGCCTCAGGCACAGCACCTACTCCGTCCTCAGAACCGTCCGAACGTAACAAGGGCGGGAAATCCTCCGCACGAAAAACATGCACCCGACCAGTTGCTCCCACGTCGCACGCCGCAGCCAGATGACCCTCGTGACCACACCGATAACAGGTGCGCGGTTGACCCCGATACTGGCAGCGGAGCGTGTATCCCAACACGGACATCGACGACGGTACACTACACTTCAGCGACATTGTCAGGGTGCGAGAGCCGTCAAGCATACCAACACAGTGCCCGGCAACGACCTTGTTCCAACGAACACTTAACACCGTCCCAAATCGCTCAAAACAGGAGGTTAAAAAGTCGTCCTGAAATTCGAAGGGGGCACCATGCACCGCCACAGACGTCAAGGTGACACTAAGATTCACCACCTTAACTGAGCCAGCTGAATCAGGGAGAGGGTAAACACGCCCCTCACAACGCTCGAGAAACGCTTGAAAGGCAGCCTGGAGGCGGAACTTGACCACAGCACGGTGGCCCTGAAGCAGCTGGATGCCCACCAGGTCCGACAGCTGCACATGAAGCACGTCCACCAGGGCGACACCAACCAATGGATGGTCCACCGGCACCGTAAATGCCAGACCAGCCGACAATGTCCTCTGCACTGGAAGGCGAGACGACCCCATGGCTAAGGCAAACGTCACCCTGTCAGTGGCAAACCACCACCAGCAGGGCAAACCAGCAGTCACCCAACGTAAACACTAGCCAGTGCGGAGAGACCTCAGGAGCGTCCGACCTGGCCGGTGGTCACCACGCAACTCCCCTACTGTAATTTATATGGTTAACATTTATACGTTTGAATGACATAGTTTCCCATTACTGTCACATTTTTTGTTACATGTCTACTATTGTCAAGATGGACAGACACGTCCAGCTGTGAGTGTTTATGTGTACCAGTAATTGAACTGACATGTGTACTGCAACTATCTGCGTGTGTCCATTTTAAAGGAATATATTAGTGAATGTTTATTTATGTAAATTGATTGGAATATGTATGTGGACGCTCGGTTAGTGTTACTGTAATTTATATGGTTAACGTTTGAATGACATAGTTTCCCCTCATTGTCACATTTTTTGTTACTATTGCGCTGTTCACTTTCACTCTCTCTGAATTCCGTGGACTAATTGTGCTCACGTGTGTTTGTGTAGGGAAGGGGAACCATAGGCTTTTCAAACAATAATTTGCAACTATTTGCTAAGAAACATTTCCAAATATCATTTAAGTTTCTAATAAGTATTCTTTTTCCTAACATACAAATCAATCACACAGTACCTAACTTCAGTCAGAAACACTTTTCTTACCATATCTCGCAACGTCTTTTGCATATATATCCTATCTTAAATAATTAACAATTTTAATTCATAACTGCCAACCCCCCTCCCATCCAAAGCTTTCAAAGCCACCAAACATCATTCCTTTCCCTTAACCTCTCCCAAATTATCTTTTGCACCAATTCACAAACTAGGAGGCTTTATAGCTGAGTGGACGTCGCTCTCGACTCGTAATCGTAGCTCATTCGATCCCACGGTGATGGAACAAACGGAAATCAGGAGAGTTTCTATCATTCTGATGCCCCTGTTACCTAGCAGTAAATATGTACCTGGGCGTTAGACAGCTGTTACGGGCTGCTTCCTGGGTGTGTGTGTGTGGAATGTTTTTTATTAGTTAGTAATAATTGATTGACAGTTGAGAGGCGGGCCGAAAGAGTAGAGCTCAACCCTCGCAAGCACAACTAGGTGAACACAACTAGATAAATACTAACCAAGCACGATCTCGACAATCCATTACACACACAACCCCCCCTCCCCCTCCCCCACCCCAACTCCCCAAATCGTTCTACCTAAGTCAATAAAAAATTAAAACAAATCAATTAATTCACCAAAAATACTAACTATAAATAAAGGAACCAAATTTGAGACATACAGCGACTCCAGCGTGGTCTAGTCGGAAGAGAACGTGTTCTCATCTGGATAGATTGCGATCGAGTCTGTCGGAACGGGTGTGTAACTGCAGGGCACAAATATTTGTGTGTCCCCTCCTGTAGCTGCCTCTGTTTCGACAGGTTCCCTGGATAGCTGGAATTGGCCTGGCCCTTGGAAAGTGGGGAAGGGGTGAAATCCGTTGGGCCCACGGATGGATACCTTGGATCCATGGACCTAGAGCAGGTCTAATAACCTGGGATTCGAACCCACGGTGGGAATAAGGGAGGAGATATGGGAAGGGGGGGGGGGAGGATGTTTCCCTGGAACCAAACCTCACATAAACCCGGACACTCACACACACACACACACACACACCCTCACCCGAACACTCACAGGGGCACTCACACTCACACATACACATAGACTGTGATAAGGGAGACCATCTGAGGGGACACAGATGGCCTCCTGGACCCACAGGTATAACCGGACACACACGCACCCGGACACTCACAGGGACATTCACACTCACACACACTCGCCCGGACACTCACAGGGACACTCACACTCACACACATCCATAGACACAAACTGTGATAAGGGAGACCATCTGAGGGGACACAGATGGCCTCCTGGACACACAAGTATATATCAATATTTAATTTATTATTTAATTTTATTAAATAAGTAATCAAATTAATGTTTTTTTAATAAATTATTATTTTATTAAATTATTAAATAATTATATTAATAAAACAAATTAAATTAAATTTAATAATTAAATATTAATTATTTAATTTACAAATATGACAGATTTTATATATATATATATATGTATATATATATATATATATATATATATATATATATAATATATATATATATAATATATATATATAATATATATATGTATATATATAAAATATATATATATATATATATATATATATATATATATATATATATATATATATATATATATATATACATGCGAACAAACCTTAATGGTCCCCAGGACTATATGCAACTGAAAACTCACATGCCAGAAGTGACTCGAACCCATACTGCCAGCAGCAATGCAACTGGTATGTACAGGACGCCTTAATCCGATTGTGTCAATTTTAAAGGAGTATATTAGTGAATATTTATTTATGTAAATTGCTATATATATATATATATATATATATATATATATATATATATATATATATATATATATATATATGGCTGCAGCCTCCAGGCCACATGCTGGAGGCTGCAGCCATACACAGATTTATTTTAAAATTTATTCATTAATATATTATTAACGCTTATTATTACTAAATTAATGTATCTGTAGAGGGAATGGTCTGGGGTAGGGAACGGGCATAGGTTGGTCAGTGTTGATTTTAGCTAAAGGATTTAGGAATAATTATTAATTATTCTTATCACTCCCCCCCCCCCCTACCAATTTAATTAAAGTTAATTGTAAAATAATGCTTAAGATGGCTGAAGACTTTTTCGTACTAAGAAAAAACTTAAGTTAAACACATAAAGAAGTTTATTGGTCCTGATTTAAGTTAAAGGAAGAGGTGCAAAGGTGGTGGTGGGGGGGGGGAGGATACGGGATTTAGAGGTGGAATGAAGAGAGGGAACAGGGGGAGTGGTGCAGGTGAAACAGGGAGGAAGAGGAGGAACAGGGGGTGCTGTACAGGTGAAACAGGGATGGGGATGGGGGAACAGGGGGATTGGTGCAGGTGAAACAGGGATGGGGATGGGGGAACAGGGGGAGTGGTGCAGGTGAAACAGGGATGGGGATGGGGGAACAGGGGGAGTGGTGTAGGTGAAACAGGGATGGGGATGGGGGAACAGGGGGAGTGGTGCAGGTGAAACAGGGATGGGGATGGGGGAACAGGGGGAGTGATGCAGGTGAAACAGGGATGGGGATGGGGGAACACGGGGGAGTGGTGCAGGTGAAACAGGGATGGGGATGGGGGAACAGGGGGAGTGGTGCAGGTGAAACAGGGATGGGGATGGGGGGAACAGGGGGAGTGGTGCAGGTGAAACAGGGAGGAAGAGGGGGGAACAGGGGGTGCTGTACAGGTGAAACAGGGATGGGGATGGGGGAACAGGGGGGAGTGGTGCAGGTGAAACAGGGATGCAGAGGGAGAAACAGGGGGGAGTGGTGCAGGTGAAACAGGGATTAAAGGTAAATTTATATAAGTAGATAGATGGATGTTTACATTGATTGCTAAATATATACATTGACGGATAGACGGATGCATAGATGCATCCGTCTATCTGATGGATGGAAAGACATATGAGTAGATGGATGGATAGACAGAAGAGTTGATGGACGGATAAATGGAATATAAATGTATATAATGATAAATGGTTGGTTTATGGGAAGATAGATTGATGGATTGACAGATATAAGTAGATAGATAGATGGATCCATTGATGGATTCATTTGTGCTTATCTCTTGAGGTTCTTCTTGAGATGATTTCGGGGCTTTAGTGTCCCCGCGGTCCGGTCCTCGACCAGGCCTCCACCCCCAGGAAGCAGCCCGTGACAGCTTACTAACACCCAGGTACCTGTTTTACTGCAAGGTAACAGGGGCACAGGGTGAAAGAAACTCTGCCCATTGTTTCTCTACGGCGCCCGGAATCGAACCCGGGACCACAGGATCACAAGTCCAGTGTCCAGTGTACTGTCCGATCGGCCGACTGGCTCCCCGGTCGGAGGGGAGCCGGTGAACAGGCGAATCAGGTTAAAGAATATCGGTCGATTTGCTATTGCATCAACTGAGATTGGATATGGGACCATTAGGATTATAACCAACGAACTCTCTCCGTTTAGACGGTAGGCCTCCAGTTTGTGTGTGTGTGTGTGTGTGTGTGTGTGTGTGTGTGTGTGTGTGTGTGTGTGTGTGTGTGTGTGTGTGTGTATGTGTGTGTGTGTTAGAGAGAAATAGATGTAGTAGATATAAAAAAGGGAAAAATACGTATATTTGATAGGCGGGGTCCAAGAGCTAATAACTTGATTCTGCAGATACATATAGTAAATACAAGGAGAAAATAAATACACACACACACACACACATTAATTGATAATGGACTGTTTTGTGTGCGTATCCATGTGTACTATTGTCAAGACCGACAGACACGTGAAGCTATGTGTGTGTATGTGTACCTGTAATTGAACTGACATGTGTACGGTAATTATCTGTATGTGTCCATTTTAAAGGTACACATTAGTGAATGTGTATTTATGTAAATTGATTGACATATGTACGTGTGCGCGCGATTAGTGTTACTGTAATTTATATGGTTAACATTTATACGTTTGAATGACATAGTTTCCCATTACTGTCACATTTTTTGTTACATGTCTACTATTGTCAAGATGGACAGACACGTCCAGCTGTGAGTGTTTATGTGTACCAGTAATTGAACTGACATGTGTACTGCAACTATCTGCGTGTGTCCATTTTAAAGGAATATATTAGTGAATGTTTATTTATGTAAATTGATTGGAATATGTATGTGGACGCTCGGTTAGTGTTACTGTAATTTATATGGTTAACGTTTGAATGACATAGTTTCCCCTCATTGTCACATTTTTTGTTACTATTGCGCTGTTCACTTTCACTCTCTCTGAATTCCGTGGACTAATTGTGCTCACGTGTGTTTGTGTAGGGAAGGGGAACCATAGGCTTTTCAAACAATAATTTGCAACTATTTGCTAAGAAACATTTCCAAATATCATTTAAGTTTCTAATAAGTATTCTTTTTCCTAACATACAAATCAATCACACAGTACCTAACCTCAGTCAGAAACACCTTTCTTACCATATCTCGCAACGTCTTTTGCATATATATCCTATCTTAAATAATTAACAATTTTAATTCATAACTGCCAACCCCCCTCCCATCCAAAGCTTTCAAAGCCACCAAACATCATTCCTTTCCCTTAACCTCTCCCAAATTATCTTTTGCACCAATTCACAAACTAGGAGGCTTTATAGCTGAGTGGACGTCGCTCTCGACTCGTAATCGTAGCTCATTCGATCCCACGGTGATGGAACAAACGGAAATCAGGAGAGTTTCTATCATTCTGATGCCCCTGTTACCTAGCAGTAAATATGTACCTGGGCGTTAGACAGCTGTTACGGGCTGCTTCCTGGGTGTGTGTGTGTGGAATGTTTTTTATTAGTTAGTAATAATTGATTGACAGTTGAGAGGCGGGCCGAAAGAGTAGAGCTCAACCCTCGCAAGCACAACTAGGTGAACACAACTAGATAAATACTAACCAAGCACGATCTCGACAATCCATTACACACACAACCCCCCCTCCCCCTCCCCCACCCCAACTCCCCAAATCGTTCTACCTAAGTCAATAAAAAATTAAAACAAATCAATTAATTCACCAAAAATACTAACTATAAATAAAGGAACCAAATTTGAGACATACAGCGACTCCAGCGTGGTCTAGTCGGAAGAGAACGTGTTCTCATCTGGATAGATTGCGATCGAGTCTGTCGGAACGGGTGTGTAACTGCAGGGCACAAATATTTGTGTGTCCCCTCCTGTAGCTGCCTCTGTTTCGACAGGTTCCCTGGATAGCTGGAATTGGCCTGGCCCTTGGAAAGTGGGGAAGGGGTGAAATCCGTTGGGCCCACGGATGGATACCTTGGATCCATGGACCTAGAGCAGGTCTAATAACCTGGGATTCGAACCCACGGTGGGAATAAGGGAGGAGATATGGGAAGGGGGGGGGGAGGATGTTTCCCTGGAACCAAACCTCACATAAACCCGGACACTCACACACACACACACACACACACACCCTCACCCGAACACTCACAGGGGCACTCACACTCACACATACACATAGACTGTGATAAGGGAGACCATCTGAGGGGACACAGATGGCCTCCTGGACCCACAGGTATAACCGGACACACACGCACCCGGACACTCACAGGGACATTCACACTCACACACACTCGCCCGGACACTCACAGGGACACTCACACTCACACACATCCATAGACACAAACTGTGATAAGGGAGACCATCTGAGGGGACACAGATGGCCTCCTGGACACACAAGTATATATCAATATTTAATTTATTATTTAATTTTATTAAATAAGTAATCAAATTAATGTTTTTTTAATAAATTATTATTTTATTAAATTATTAAATAATTATATTAATTATTTAATTTACAAATATGACAGATTTTATATATATATATATATATATATATATATATATGTATATATATATATATATATATATATATATATATATATAATATATATATATATAATATATATATATAATATATATATATATATAAAATATATATATATATATATATATATATATATATATATATATATATATATATATATATATATATATACATGCGAACAAACCTTAATGGTCCCCAGGACTATATGCAACTGAAAACTCACATGCCAGAAGTGACTCGAACCCATACTGCCAGCAGCAATGCAACTGGTATGTACAGGACGCCTTAATCCGATTGTGTCAATTTTAAAGGAGTATATTAGTGAATATTTATATATGTAAATTGCTATATATATATATATATATATATATATATATAAAGAGAATGTCTGTCAATGTTATGAGGCCACATGCTGGAGGCTGCAGCCATACACAGATTTATTTTAAAATTTATTCATTAATATATTATTAACGCTTATTATTACTAAATTAATGTTTCTGTAGAGGGAATGGTCTGGGGTAGGGAACGGGCATAGGTTGGTAAGTGTTGATTTTAGCTAAAGGATTTAGGAATAATTATTAATTATTCTTATCACTCCCCCCCTACCAATTTAATTAAAGTTAATTGTAAAATAATGCTTAAGATGGCTGAAGACTTTTTCGTACTTAGAAAAAACCTAAGTTAAACACATAAAGAAGTTTATTGGTCCTGATTTAAGTTAAAGGAAGAGGTGCAAAGGTGGTGGTGGGGGGGGGGGGGAGGATACGGGATTTAGAGGTGGAATGAAGAGAGGGAACAGGGGGAGTGGTGCAGGTGAAACAGGGAGGAAGAGGGGGAACAGGGGGTGCTGTACAGGTGAAACAGGGATGGGGGAACAGGGGGAGTGGTGCAGGTGAAACAGGGATGGGGATGGGGGAACAGGGGGAGTGGTGCAGGTGAAACAGGGATGGGGATGGGGGAACAGGGGGAGTGGTGTAGGTGAAACAGGGATGGGGATGGGGGAACAGGGGGAGTGGTGCAGGTGAAACAGGGATGGGGATGGGGGAACAGGGGGAGTGGTGCAGGTGAAACAGGGATGGGGATGGGGGAACACGGGGGAGTGGTGCAGGTGAAACAGGGATGGGGATGGGGGAACAGGGGGAGTGGTGCAGGTGAAACAGGGATGGGGATGGGGGGAACAGGGGGAGTGGTGCAGGTGAAACAGGGAGGAAGAGGGGGGAACAGGGGGTGCTGTACAGGTGAAACAGGGATGGGGATGGGGGAACAGGGGGGAGTGGTGCAGGTGAAACAGGGATGCAGAGGGAGAAACAGGGGGGAGTGGTGCAGGTGAAACAGGGGGGAGTGGTGCAGGTGAAACAGGGATTAAAGGTAAATTTATATAAGTAGATAGATGGATGTTTACATTGATTGCTAAATATATACATTGACGGATAGACGGATGCATAGATGCATCCGTCTATCTGATGGATGGAAAGACATATGAGTAGATGGATGGATAGACAGAAGAGTTGATGGACGGATAAATGGAATATAAATGTAAATAATGATAAATGGTTGGTTTATGGGAAGATAGATTGATGGATTGACAGATATAAGTAGATAGATAGATGGATCCATTGATGGATTCATTTGTGCTTATCTCTTGAGGTTCTTCTTGAGATGATTTCGGGGCTTTAGTGTCCCCGCGGTCCGGTCCTCGACCAGGCCTCCACCCCCAGGAAGCAGCCCGTGACAGCTTACTAACACCCAGGTACCTGTTTTACTGCAAGGTAACAGGGGCACAGGGTGAAAGAAACTCTGCCCATTGTTTCTCTTCGGCGCCCGGAATCGAACCCGGGACCACAGGATCACAAGTCCAGTGTCCAGTGTACTGTCCGATCGGCCGACTGGCTCCCCGGTCGGAGGGGAGCCGGTGAACAGGCGAATCAGGTTAAAGAATATCGGTCGATTTGCTATTGCATCAACTGAGATTGGATATGGGACCATTAGGATTATAACCAACGAACTCTCTCCGTTTAGACGGTAGGCCTCCAGTTTGTGTGTGTGTGTGTGTGTGTGTGTGTGTGTGTGTGTGTGTGTGTGTGTGTGTGTGTGTGTGTGTGTGTGTGTGTGTGTGTATGTGTGTGTGTGTTAGAGAGAAATAGATGTAGTAGATATAAAAAAGGGAAAAATACGTATATTTGATAGGCGGGGTCCAAGAGCTAATAACTCGATTCTGCAGATACATATAGTAAATACAAGGAGAAAATAAATACACACACACACACACACATTAATTGATAATGGACTGTTTTGTGTGCGTATCCATGTGTACTATTGTCAAGACCGACAGACACGTGAAGCTATGTGTGTGTATGTGTACCTGTAATTGAACTGACATGTGTACGGTAATTATCTGTATGTGTCCATTTTAAAGGTACACATTAGTGAATGTGTATTTATGTAAATTGATTGACATATGTACGTGTGCGCGCGATTAGTGTTACTGTAATTTATATGGTTAACATTTATACGTTTGAATGACATAGTTTCCCATTACTGTCACATTTTTTGTTACATGTCTACTATTGTCAAGATGGACAGACACGTCCAGCTGTGAGTGTTTATGTGTACCAGTAATTGAACTGACATGTGTACTGCAACTATCTGCGTGTGTCCATTTTAAAGGAATATATTAGTGAATGTTTATTTATGTAAATTGATTGGAATATGTATGTGGACGCTCGGTTAGTGTTACTGTAATTTATATGGTTAACGTTTGAATGACATAGTTTCCCCTCATTGTCACATTTTTTGTTACTATTGCGCTGTTCACTTTCACTCTCTCTGAATTCCGTGGACTAATTGTGCTCACGTGTGTTTGTGTAGGGAAGGGGAACCATAGGCTTTTCAAACAATAATTTGCAACTATTTGCTAAGAAACATTTCCAAATATCATTTAAGTTTCTAATAAGTATTCTTTTTCCTAACATACAAATCAATCACACAGTACCTAACCTCAGTCAGAAACACTTTTCTTACCATATCTCGCAACGTCTTTTGCATATATATCCTATCTTAAAAAATTAACAATTTTAATTCATAACTGCCAACCCCCCTCCCATCCAAAGCTTTCAAAGCCACCAAACAGCATTCCTTTCCCTTAACCTCTCCCAAATTATCTTTTGCACCAATTCACAAACTAGGAGGCTTTA
>NW_027189218.1:22500-65000 GCF_040958095.1 Procambarus clarkii | reverse complement strand
TGAGACATACAGCGACTCCAGCGTGGTCTAGTCGGAAGAGAACGTGTTCTCATCTGGATAGATTGCGATCGAGTCTGTCGGAACGGGTGTGTAACTGCAGGGCACAAATATTTGTGTGTCCCCTCCTGTAGCTGCCTCTGTTTCGACAGGTTCCCTGGATAGCTGGAATTGGCCTGGCCCATGGAAAGTGGGGAAGGGGTGAAATCCGTTGGGCCCACGGATGGATACCTTGGATCCATGGACCTAGAGCAGGTCTAATCACCTGGGATTCGAACCCACGGTGGGAATAAGGGAGGAGATATGGGAAGGGGGGGGGGGAGGATGTTTCCCTGGAACCAAACCTCACATAAACCCGGACACTCACACACACACACACACACACACCCTCACCCGAACACTCACAGGGGCACTCACACTCACACATACACATAGACTGTGATAAGGGAGACCATCTGAGGGGACACAGATGGCCTCCTGGACCCACAGGTATAACCGGACACACACGCACCCGGACACTCACAGGGACATTCACACTCACACACACTCGCCCGGACACTCACAGGGACACTCACACTCACACACATCCATAGACACAAACTGTGATAAGGGAGACCATCTGAGGGGACACAGATGGCCTCCTGGACACACAAGTATATATCAATATTTAATTTATTATTTAATTTTATTAAATAAGTAATCAAATTAATGTTTTTTTAATAAATTATTATTTTATTAAATTATTAAATAATTATATTAATAAAACAAATTAAATTAAATTTAATAATTAAATATTAATTATTTAATTTACAAATATGACAGATTTTATATATATATATATATATATATATATATATATATATATATATGTATATATATATATATATATATATATATATATAATATATATATATAATATATATATATAATATATATATATATATATAAAATATATATATATATATATATATATATATATATATATATATATATATATATATATATATATATATATATATACATGCGAACAAACCTTAATGGTCCCCAGGACTATATGCAACTGAAAACTCACATGCCAGAAGTGACTCGAACCCATACTGCCAGCAGCAATGCAACTGGTATGTACAGGACGCCTTAATCCGATTGTGTCAATTTTAAAGGAATATATTAGTGAATATTTATTTATGTAAATTGCTATATATATATATATATATATATATATATATATATATATATATATATATATATATATATATATATATAAAGAGAATGTCTGTCAATGTTATGGGGCCACATGCTGGAGGCTGCAGCCATACACAGATTTATTTTAAAATTTATTCATTAATATATTATTAACGCTTATTATTACTAAATTAATGTATCTGTAGAGGGAATGGTCTGGGGTAGGGAACGGGCATAGGTTGGTCAGTGTTGATTTTAGCTAAAGGATTTAGGAATAATTATTAATTATTCTTATCACTCCCCCCCCCCCCTACCAATTTAATTAAAGTTAATTGTAAAATAATGCTTAAGATGGCTGAAGACTTTTTCGTACTTAGAAAAAACCTAAGTTAAACACATAAAGAAGTTTATTGGTCCTGATTTAAGTTAAAGGAAGAGGTGCAAAGGTGGTGGTGGGGGGGGGGGAGGATACGGGATTTAGAGGTGGAATGAAGAGAGGGAACAGGGGGAGTGGTGCAGGTGAAACAGGGAGGAAGAGGGGGAACAGGGGGTGCTGTACAGGTGAAACAGGGATGGGGATGGGGGAACAGGGGGAGTGGTGCAGATGAAACAGGGATGGGGATGGGGGAACAGGGGGAGTGGTGCAGGTGAAACAGGGATGGGGATGGGGGAACAGGGGGAGTGGTGCAGGTGAAACAGGGATGGGGATGGGGGGAACAGGGGGAGTGGTGCAGGTGAAACAGGGAGGAAGAGGGGGGAACAGGGGGTGCTGTACAGGTGAAACAGGGATGCAGAGGGAGAAACAGGGGGGAGTGGTGCAGGTGAAACAGGGATTAAAGGTAAATTTATATAAGTAGATAGATGGATGTTTACATTGATTGCTAAATATATACATTGACGGATAGACGGATGCATAGATGCATCCGTCTATCTGATGGATGGAAAGACATATGAGTAGATGGATGGATAGACAGAAGAGTTGATGGACGGATAAATGGAATATAAATGTATATAATGATAAATGGTTGGTTTATGGGAAGATAGATTGATGGATTGACAGATATAAGTAGATAGATAGATGGATCCATTGATGGATTCATTTGTGCTTATCTCTTGAGGTTCTTCTTGAGATGATTTCGGGGCTTTAGTGTCCCCGCGGTCCGGTCCTCGACCAGGCCTCCACCCCCAGGAAGCAGCCCGTGACAGCTTACTAACACCCAGGTACCTGTTTTACTGCAAGGTAACAGGGGCACAGGGTGAAAGAAACTCTGCCCATTGTTTCTCTACGGCGCCCGGAATCGAACCCGGGACCACAGGATCACAAGTCCAGTGTCCAGTGTACTGTCCGATCGGCCGACTGGCTCCCCGGTCGGAGGGGAGCCGGTGAACAGGCGAATCAGGTTAAAGAATATCGGTCGATTTGCTATTGCATCAACTGAGATTGGATATGGGACCATTAGGATTATAACCAACGAACTCTCTCCGTTTAGACGGTAGGCCTCCAGTTTGTGTGTGTGTGTGTGTGTGTGTGTGTGTGTGTGTGTGTGTGTGTGTGTGTGTGTGTGTGTGTGTGTGTGTGTGTGTGTGTGTGTATGTGTGTGTGTGTTAGAGAGAAATAGATGTAGTAGATATAAAAAAGGGAAAAATACGTATATTTGATAGGCGGGGTCCAAGAGCTAATAACTCGATTCTGCAGATACATATAGTAAATACAAGGAGAAAATAAATACACACACACACACACACATTAATTGATAATGGACTGTTTTGTGTGCGTATCCATGTGTACTATTGTCAAGACCGACAGACACGTGAAGCTATGTGTGTGTATGTGTACCTGTAATTGAACTGACATGTGTACGGTAATTATCTGTATGTGTCCATTTTAAAGGTACACATTAGTGAATGTGTATTTATGTAAATTGATTGACATATGTACGTGTGCGCGCGATTAGTGTTACTGTAATTTATATGGTTAACATTTATACGTTTGAATGACATAGTTTCCCATTACTGTCACATTTTTTGTTACATGTCTACTATTGTCAAGATGGACAGACACGTCCAGCTGTGAGTGTTTATGTGTACCAGTAATTGAACTGACATGTGTACTGCAACTATCTGCGTGTGTCCATTTTAAAGGAATATATTAGTGAATGTTTATTTATGTAAATTGATTGGAATATGTATGTGGACGCTCGGTTAGTGTTACTGTAATTTATATGGTCAACGTTTGAATGACATAGTTTCCCCTCATTGTCACATTTTTTGTTACTATTGCGCTGTTCACTTTCACTCTCTCTGAATTCCGTGGACTAATTGTGCTCACGTGTGTTTGTGTAGGGAAGGGGAACCATAGGCTTTTCAAACAATAATTTGCAACTATTTGCTAAGAAACATTTCCAAATATCATTTAAGTTTCTAATAAGTATTCTTTTTCCTAACATACAAATCAATCACACAGTACCTAACCTCAGTCAGAAACACTTTTCTTACCATATCTCGCAACGTCTTTTGCATATATATCCTATCTTAAATAATTAACAATTTTAATTCATAACTGCCAACCCCCCTCCCATCCAAAGCTTTCAAAGCCACCAAACAGCATTCCTTTCCCTTAACCTCTCCCAAATTATCTTTTGCACCAATTCACAAACTAGGAGGCTTTATAGCTGAGTGGACGTCGCTCTCGACTCGTAATCGTAGCTCATTCGATCCCACGGTGATGGAACAAACGGAAATCAGGAGAGTTTCTATCATTCTGATGCCCCTGTTACCTAGCAGTAAATATGTACCTGGGCGTTAGACAGCTGTTACGGGCTGCTTCCTGGGTGTGTGTGTGTGGAATGTTTTTTATTAGTTAGTAATAATTGATTGACAGTTGAGAGGCGGGCCGAAAGAGTAGAGCTCAACCCTCGCAAACACAACTAGGTGAACACAACTAGATAAATACTAACCAAGCACGATCTCGACAATCCATTACACACACAACCCCCCCTCCCCCTCCCCCACCCCAACTCCCCAAATCGTTCTACCTAAGTCAATAAAAAATTAAAACAAATCAATTAATTCACCAAAAATACTAACTATAAATAAAGGAACCAAATTTGAGACATACAGCGACTCCAGCGTGGTCTAGTCGGAAGAGAACGTGTTCTCATCTGGATAGATTGCGATCGAGTCTGTCGGAACGGGTGTGTAACTGCAGGGCACAAATATTTGTGTGTCCCCTCCTGTAGCTGCCTCTGTTTCGACAGGTTCCCTGGATAGCTGGAATTGGCCTGGCCCATGGAAAGTGGGGAAGGGGTGAAATCCGTTGGGCCCACGGATGGATACCTTGGATCCATGGACCTAGAGCAGGTCTAATCACCTGGGATTCGAACCCACGGTGGGAATAAGGGAGGAGATATGGGAAGGGGGGGGGGAGGATGTTTCCCTGGAACCAAACCTCACATAAACCCGGACACTCACACACACACACACACACACACCCTCACCCGAACACTCACAGGGGCACTCACACTCACACATACACATAGACTGTGATAAGGGAGACCATCTGAGGGGACACAGATGGCCTCCTGGACCCACAGGTATAACCGGACACACACGCACCCGGACACTCACAGGGACATTCACACTCACACACACTCGCCCGGACACTCACAGGGACACTCACACTCACACACATCCATAGACACAAACTGTGATAAGGGAGACCATCTGAGGGGACACAGATGGCCTCCTGGACACACAAGTATATATCAATATTTAATTTATTATTTAATTTTATTAAATAAGTAATCAAATTAATGTTTTTTTAATAAATTATTATTTTATTAAATTATTAAATAATTATATTAATAAAACAAATTAAATTAAATTTAATAATTAAATATTAATTATTTAATTTACAAATATGACAGATTTTATATATATATATATATATATATATATATATATATATATATATGTATATATATATATATATATATATATATATATATATATAAATATATATATATAATATATATATATAATATATATATATATATATATAAAATATATATATATATATATATATATATATATATATATATATATATATATATATATATATATATATATACATGCGAACAAACCTTAATGGTCCCCAGGACTATATGCAACTGAAAACTCACATGCCAGAAGTGACTCGAACCCATACTGCCAGCAGCAATGCAACTGGTATGTACAGGACGCCTTAATCCGATTGTGTCAATTTTAAAGGAATATATTAGTGAATATTTATTTATGTAAATTGCTATATATATATATATATATATATATATATATATATATATATATATATATATATATATATATATATATATATATATATATATAAAGAGAATGTCTGTCAATGTTATGGGGCCACATGCTGGAGGCTGCAGCCATACACAGATTTATTTTAAAATTTATTCATTAATATATTATTAACGCTTATTATTACTAAATTAATGTATCTGTAGAGGGAATGGTCTGGGGTAGGGAACGGGCATAGGTTGGTCAGTGTTGATTTTAGCTAAAGGATTTAGGAATAATTATTAATTATTCTTATCACTCCCCCCCCCCCCCTACCAATTTAATTAAAGTTAATTGTAAAATAATGCTTAAGATGGCTGAAGACTTTTTCGTACTTAGAAAAAACCTAAGTTAAACACATAAAGAAGTTTATTGGTCCTGATTTAAGTTAAAGGAAGAGGTGCAAAGGTGGTGGTGGGGGGGGGGAGGATACGGGATTTAGAGGTGGAATGAAGAGAGGGAACAGGGGGAGTGGTGCAGGTGAAACAGGGAGGAAGAGGGGGAACAGGGGGTGCTGTACAGGTGAAACAGGGATGGGGATGGGGGAACAGGGGGAGTGGTGCAGATGAAACAGGGATGGGGATGGGGGAACAGGGGGAGTGGTGCAGGTGAAACAGGGATGGGGATGGGGGAACAGGGGGAGTGGTGCAGGTGAAACAGGGATGGGGATGGGGGGAACAGGGGGAGTGGTGCAGGTGAAACAGGGAGGAAGAGGGGGGAACAGGGGGTGCTGTACAGGTGAAACAGGGATGCAGAGGGAGAAACAGGGGGGAGTGGTGCAGGTGAAACAGGGATTAAAGGTAAATTTATATAAGTAGATAGATGGATGTTTACATTGATTGCTAAATATATACATTGACGGATAGACGGATGCATAGATGCATCCGTCTATCTGATGGATGGAAAGACATATGAGTAGATGGATGGATAGACAGAAGAGTTGATGGACGGATAAATGGAATATAAATGTATATAATGATAAATGGTTGGTTTATGGGAAGATAGATTGATGGATTGACAGATATAAGTAGATAGATAGATGGATCCATTGATGGATTCATTTGTGCTTATCTCTTGAGGTTCTTCTTGAGATGATTTCGGGGCTTTAGTGTCCCCGCGGTCCGGTCCTCGACCAGGCCTCCACCCCCAGGAAGCAGCCCGTGACAGCTTACTAACACCCAGGTACCTGTTTTACTGCAAGGTAACAGGGGCACAGGGTGAAAGAAACTCTGCCCATTGTTTCTCTACGGCGCCCGGAATCGAACCCGGGACCACAGGATCACAAGTCCAGTGTCCAGTGTACTGTCCGATCGGCCGACTGGCTCCCCGGTCGGAGGGGAGCCGGTGAACAGGCGAATCAGGTTAAAGAATATCGGTCGATTTGCTATTGCATCAACTGAGATTGGATATGGGACCATTAGGATTATAACCAACGAACTCTCTCCGTTTAGACGGTAGGCCTCCAGTTTGTGTGTGTGTGTGTGTGTGTGTGTGTGTGTGTGTGTGTGTGTGTGTGTGTGTGTGTGTGTGTGTGTGTGTGTGTGTGTGTGTGTGTATGTGTGTGTGTGTTAGAGAGAAATAGATGTAGTAGATATAAAAAAGGGAAAAATACGTATATTTGATAGGCGGGGTCCAAGAGCTAATAACTCGATTCTGCAGATACATATAGTAAATACAAGGAGAAAATAAATACACACACACACACACACATTAATTGATAATGGACTGTTTTGTGTGCGTATCCATGTGTACTATTGTCAAGACCGACAGACACGTGAAGCTATGTGTGTGTATGTGTACCTGTAATTGAACTGACATGTGTACGGTAATTATCTGTATGTGTCCATTTTAAAGGTACACATTAGTGAATGTGTATTTATGTAAATTGATTGACATATGTACGTGTGCGCGCGATTAGTGTTACTGTAATTTATATGGTTAACATTTATACGTTTGAATGACATAGTTTCCCATTACTGTCACATTTTTTGTTACATGTCTACTATTGTCAAGATGGACAGACACGTCCAGCTGTGAGTGTTTATGTGTACCAGTAATTGAACTGACATGTGTACTGCAACTATCTGCGTGTGTCCATTTTAAAGGAATATATTAGTGAATGTTTATTTATGTAAATTGATTGGAATATGTATGTGGACGCTCGGTTAGTGTTACTGTAATTTATATGGTCAACGTTTGAATGACATAGTTTCCCCTCATTGTCACATTTTTTGTTACTATTGCGCTGTTCACTTTCACTCTCTCTGAATTCCGTGGACTAATTGTGCTCACGTGTGTTTGTGTAGGGAAGGGGAACCATAGGCTTTTCAAACAATAATTTGCAACTATTTGCTAAGAAACATTTCCAAATATCATTTAAGTTTCTAATAAGTATTCTTTTTCCTAACATACAAATCAATCACACAGTACCTAACCTCAGTCAGAAACACTTTTCTTACCATATCTCGCAACGTCTTTTGCATATATATCCTATCTTAAATAATTAACAATTTTAATTCATAACTGCCAACCCCCCTCCCATCCAAAGCTTTCAAAGCCACCAAACAGCATTCCTTTCCCTTAACCTCTCCCAAATTATCTTTTGCACCAATTCACAAACTAGGAGGCTTTATAGCTGAGTGGACGTCGCTCTCGACTCGTAATCGTAGCTCATTCGATCCCACGGTGATGGAACAAACGGAAATCAGGAGAGTTTCTATCATTCTGATGCCCCTGTTACCTAGCAGTAAATATGTACCTGGGCGTTAGACAGCTGTTACGGGCTGCTTCCTGGGTGTGTGTGTGTGGAATGTTTTTTATTAGTTAGTAATAATTGATTGACAGTTGAGAGGCGGGCCGAAAGAGTAGAGCTCAACCCTCGCAAGCACAACTAGGTGAACACAACTAGATAAATACTAACCAAGCACGATCTCGACAATCCATTACACACACAACCCCCCCTCCCCCTCCCCCACCCCAACTCCCCAAATCGTTCTACCTAAGTCAATAAAAAATTAAAACAAATCAATTAATTCACCAAAAATACTAACTATAAATAAAGGAACCAAATTTGAGACATACAGCGACTCCAGCGTGGTCTAGTCGGAAGAGAACGTGTTCTCATCTGGATAGATTGCGATCGAGTCTGTCGGAACGGGTGTGTAACTGCAGGGCACAAATATTTGTGTGTCCCCTCCTGTAGCTGCCTCTGTTTCGACAGGTTCCCTGGATAGCTGGAATTGGCCTGGCCCTTGGAAAGTGGGGAAGGGGTGAAATCCGTTGGGCCCACGGATGGATACCTTGGATCCATGGACCTAGAGCAGGTCTAATAACCTGGGATTCGAACCCACGGTGGGAATAAGGGAGGAGATATGGGAAGGGGGGGGGGGAGGATGTTTCCCTGGAACCAAACCTCACATAAACCCGGACACTCACACACACACACACACACACACCCTCACCCGAACACTCACAGGGGCACTCACACTCACACATACACATAGACTGTGATAAGGGAGACCATCTGAGGGGACACAGATGGCCTCCTGGACCCACAGGTATAACCGGACACACACGCACCCAGACACTCACAGGGACATTCACACTCACACACACTCGCCCGGACACTCACAGGGACACTCACACTCACACACATCCATAGACACAAACTGTGATAAGGGAGACCATCTGAGGGGACACAGATGGCCTCCTGGACACACAAGTATATATCAATATTTAATTTATTATTTAATTTTATTAAATAAGTAATCAAATTAATGTTTTTTTAATAAATTAATATTTTATTAAATTATTAAATAATTATATTAATAAAACAAATTAAATTAAATTTAATAATTAAATATTAATTATTTAATTTACAAATATGACAGATTTTATATATATATATATATATGTATTTATTTATATATATATATATATATATATATATATATATATATATATATATATATATATATATATAATATATATATATATAATATATATATATATAATATATATATATATAATATATATATATATATATATATATATATATATATATATATATATATATATATATATATATATATATATACATGCGAACAAACCTTAATGGTCCCCAGGACTATATGCAACTGAAAACTCACATGCCAGAAGTGACTCGAACCCATACTGCCAGCAGCAATGCAACTGGTATGTACAGGACGCCTTAATCCGATTGTGTCAATTTTAAAGGAATATATTAGTGAATATTTATTTATGTAAATTGCTATATATATATATATATATATATATATATATATATATATATATATATATATATATATATATATATATATATATATATATATATATATATATATATAAAGAGAATGTCTGTCAATGTTATGAGGCCACATGCTGGAGGCTGCAGCCATACACAGATTTATTTTAAAATTTATTCATTAATATATTATTAACGCTTATTATTACTAAATTAATGTATCTGTAGAGGGGTAGGGAACGGGCATAGGTTGGTCAGTGTTGATTTTAGCTAAAGGATTTAGGAATAATTATTAATTATTCTTATCACTCCCCCCCCCTACCAATTTAATTAAAGTTAATTGTAAAATAATGCTTAAGATGGCTGAAGACTTTTTCGTACTTAGAAAAAACCTAAGTTAAACACATAAAGAAGTTTATTGGTCCTGATTTAAGTTAAAGGAAGAGGTGCAAAGGTGGTGGTGGGGGGGGGGAGGATACGGGATTTAGAGGTGGAATGAAGAGAGGGAACAGGGGGAGTGGTGCAGGTGAAACAGGGAGGAAGAGGGGGAACAGGGGGTGCTGTACAGGTGAAACAGGGATGGGGATGGGGGAACAGGGGGAGTGGTGCAGGTGAAACAGGGATGGGGATGGGGGAACACGGGGGAGTGGTGCAGGTGAAACAGGGATGGGGATGGGGGAACAGGGGGAGTGGTGCAGGTGAAACAGGGATGGGGATGGGGGGAACAGGGGGAGTGGTGCAGGTGAAACAGGGAGGAAGAGGGGGGAACAGGGGGTGCTGTACAGGTGAAACAGGGATGGGGATGGGGGAACAGAGGGGAGTGGTGCAGGTGAAACAGGGATGCAGAGGGAGAAACAGGGGGGAGTGGTGCAGGTGAAACAGGGATTAAAGGTAAATTTATATAAGTAGATAGATGGATGTTTACATTGATTGCTAAATATATACATTGACGGATAGACGGATGCATAGATGCATCCGTCTATCTGATGGATGGAAAGACATATGAGTAGATGGATGGATAGACAGAAGAGTTGATGGACGGATAAATGGAATATAAATGTATATAATGATAAATGGTTGGTTTATGGGAAGATAGATTGATGGATTGACAGATATAAGTAGATAGATAGATGGATCCATTGATGGATTCATTTGTGCTTATCTCTTGAGGTTCTTCTTGAGATGATTTCGGGGCTTTAGTGTCCCCGCGGTCCGGTCCTCGACCAGGCCTCCACCCCCAGGAAGCAGCCCGTGACAGCTTACTAACACCCAGGTACCTGTTTTACTGCAAGGTAACAGGGGCACAGGGTGAAAGAAACTCTGCCCATTGTTTCTCTACGGCGCCCGGAATCGAACCCGGGACCACAGGATCACAAGTCCAGTGTCCAGTGTACTGTCCGATCGGCCGACTGGCTCCCCGGTCGGAGGGGAGCCGGTGAACAGGAGAATCAGGTTAAAGAATATCGGTCGATTTGCTATTGCATCAACTGAGATTGGATATGGGACCATTAGGATTATAACCAACGAACTCTCTCCGTTTAGACGGTAGGCCTCCAGTTTGTGTGTGAGTGTGTGTGTGTGTGTGTGTGTGTGTGTGTGTGTGTGTGTGTGTGTGTGTACTCACCTAATTGTACTCACCTAATTGTGCTTGCGGGGGTTGAGCTCTGGCTCTTTGGTCCCGCCTCTCAACCGTCAATCAACTGGTGTACAGATTCCTGAGCCTATTGGGCTCTATCATATCTACATTTGAAACTGTGAATGGAGTCAGCCTCCACCACATCACTTCCTAATGCATTCCATTTGCTAACTACTCTGACACTGAAAAAGTTCTTTCTAACGTCTCTGTGGCTCATTTGGGTACTCAGCTTCCACCTGTGTCCCCTTGTTCGCGTCCCACCAGTGTTGAAAAGTTCGTCCTTGTTTACCCGGTCGATTCCCCTGAGGATTTTGTAGGTTGTGATCATGTCCCCCCTTACTCTTCTGTCTTCCAGTGTCGTGAGGTGCATTTCCCGCAGCCTTTCCTCATAACTCATGCCTCTTAGTTCTGGGACTAGTCTAGTAGCATACCTTTGGACTTTTTCCAGCTTCGTCTTGTGCTTGACAAGGTACGGGCTCCATGCTGGGGCCGCATACTCCAGGATTGGTCTTACATATGTGGTGTACAAGATTCTGAATGATTCCTTACACAGGTTCCTGAACGCCGTTCTGATGTTAGCCAGCCTCGCATATGCCGCAGACGTTATTCTCTTTATGTGGGCTTCAGGAGACAGGTTTGGTGTGATATCAACTCCTAGATCTTTCTCTCTGTCTGTTTCATTAAGTACTTCATCTCCTATTCTGTATCCTGTGCCTGGCCTCCTGTTTCCACTGCCTAGTTTCATTACTTTGCATTTACTCGGGTTGAACTTCAACAGCCATTTGTTGGACCATTCACTCAGTCTATCCAGGTCATCTTGTAGCCTCCTACTATCATCCTCTGTTTCAATCCTCCTCATAATTTTTGCATCGTCGGCAAACATTGAGAGGAACGAATCTATACCCTCTGGGAGATCATTTACATATACCAGAAACAGTATAGGCCCAAGGACTGACCCCTGCGGGACTCCACTTGTGACGTCTCGCCAATCTGAGACCTCACCCCTCACACAGACTCGTTGTCTCCTGTTGCTTAGGTATTCCTCTATCCACCGGAGTACCTTCCCTCTCACTCCAGCCTGCATCTCCAACTTTCGCACTAGCCTCTTGTGTGGCACTGTATCAAAGGCTTTCTGACAATCCAAAAATATGCAGTCTGCCCACCCTTCTCTTTCTTGCCTTATTTTTGTTGCCTGGTCGTAGAATTCAAGTAACCCTGTGAGGCAGGACCTGCCATCCCTGAACCCATGTTGATGCTGTGTTACAAAGTTCCTTCGCTCCAGATGCTCCACTAGTTTTTTTCGCACAATCTTCTCCATCAGCTTGCATGGTATGCAGGTTAGGGACACTGGCCTGTAGTTCAGTGCCTCCTGTCTATCCCCTTTCTTGTATATCGGGACTACGTTAGCTGCTTTCCAAGTATCTGGCAGTTCCCCTGTTGCCAGTGATTTGTTATACACTATGGAGAGTGGTAGGCTCAGTTCTCTTGCTCCTTCCTTTAGAACCCAAGGGGAGATTCCATCTGGGCCTATAGCCTTCGTCACGTCCAACTCTAGTAAACACTTCCTTACTTCCCCACTGGTAATCTCAAACTCTTCCAGTGGTTCCTGGTTAGCTATTCCCTCACTTACCTCTGGAATTTCTCCTTGTTTTAAGGTGAAGACCTCCTGGAATTTCTTATTCAATTCCTCACACACTTCCTTGTCATTTGTAGTGAATCCTTCCGCCCCTATCCTTAATCTCATAACCTGTTCCTTTACTGTTGTTTTTCTCCTAATGTGGCTATGCAACAATTTAGGCTGAGTCTTTGCCTTGCTTGCGATGTCATTTTCGTATTGTCTTTCTGCCTCTCTTCTCATCCTGACATATTCATTCCTGGCATTCTGGTATCTTTCTCTGCTCTCCAGTGTCCTGTTATTCCTATAGTTTCTCCATGCCCTTTTACTTTGCTGCTTAGCTAGCCTACATCTTTGATTAAACCATGGGTTTCTCATCTTCATTTCTCTGTTTTCCTTTTGGACTGGGACAAACTTGTTTGCTGCGTCCTTGCACTTCTGCGTGATGTAATCCATCATATCTTGGGCCGTCTTTCCCCTGAGCTCTGTTTCCCATGCTATATCTGTTAGGAATTTTCTTATCCCCTCATAGTTTCCCTTTCGGTATGCTAACCTTTTGGTTTCGGTATCCCTCCTCGAGTTCAATAACCCTTCTTCAATCAAGTACTCAAACACCAGTACACTGTGGTCGCTCATTCCTACTGGGTCCTCAAAACCGATTTCTCTTATGTCGGAGTCGTTCAGAGTGAAGACTAGGTCGAGTCTCGCTGGTTCGTCATTGCCTCTCATCCTTGTGGGTTCTCCGACATGCTGCGTTAAAAAGTTGCTTTTCACCACCTCCAATAGTTTGGCTCTCCACGTATCCTCGCCTCCATGCGGTTCCTTGTTCTCCCAGTCAATCTTTCCGTGATTGAAGTCGCCCATGATGAGCAGGTGGGATCTATTTCTACAGGCAGCAGAGGCTGCCCTCTCAATTATAGTGTTAACTGCCTTGTTGTTGTTTTCATACTCTTGACTGGGTCTCCTGTCATTTGGTGGAGGGTTGTATATTACTGCTACTACTATTCTTGGTCCTCCCATTGTTATGGTGCCTGCTATGTAGTCTCTGAACTCCTCACAGCCCGGGATGGCCATCTCCTTAAAACTCCATTCCCTTCTCATGAGTAGGGCCACTCCGCCTCCTCCTCTACCTTCCCTCTCTTTCCTTATTACTGTATACTCCTGGGGAAACACGGCATTCGTTATGATTCCAGAGAGTTTTGTTTCAGTGAGTCCGATTACATCTGGGTTAACTTCTTGTGCTCTTTCCCTTAGTTCACTTGTCTTGCTTGTGATCCCATCTATGTTCGAGTACATCACCCTGAAACTGACTCTCTTCTGCTTCTTTTCTGGGGGGGACCTTTGGGATCTGGGGTGAGTGGGAGCTGGGGGGACCTGGCACGGGGGGATTGGTGGAGGAGGGAGGGCTTGGGGTGGTGGGGGAGAGGGGGAGGGTACAGGGGGTGGATAAGAGGGGGAGGGTACAGGGGGTGGATAAGAGGGGGAGGGTACAGGGGGTGGATAAGAGGGGGAGGGTACAGGGGGTGGGTAAGAGAGGGAGGGTTGGGGAAGCATGGGGGGAGGAGAGGCTGTGGGGGATAGGGGAGATGGGGGGGCTTGGGGGGAGAGAAAAGGGTGGAGGGCTTGGGGGGCGTGGGGGAAAAGGGAGGGCTGAGGTGGGTGAGGAAGAGGGGAGGGTTTAGGGGAGTGGGGGAGAGGGGAAGACTTAGGTGGGGTGGGGGAGAGTGGGGGGCTTAGGGGGGAGGGGGAGAAGGGAGGGCATGGGGGTGGGAGAGACGGGAAGGCATGTGGGAGAAGGGAGGGCATGGGGGATGGGGGAGAAGGGAGGTCCTGGGGAGAGGGGTGAGGGGGAGAAGGGGGGTGAGTGGGGGGAGGGGGGTGGGTGGGGGAAGGGTGCCCTAGGTGGGTACTTAGTGGGGGGCTGACAGGGGATGGGGCAGGTTGGGTGTCTGTTGGGTAGAATTTGGGGGTGGTGCCCCAATCCCTGTGGCTGTTGCACTGTTTGAGGAGGGTTCTCCACTTCCCTCTGGGATTGTAGGGTTCTGGGTTGTGGTACTCTGATTTCCTTCTCTCTCCCTGCGCTCCTTCCTCGCGTCTGCTGTCCGTATTCTCTCTTCCCTTGTCATATCCCTCTGCAGGAATATTTTCTTGAACTTCTCTACACCTTTTAGACAACACTTCCTTGCTAGCAGTTCCTCTTTCGCGATTTCGCTCATGAAAACCACCTTTATCATTCGGTCTCTGTCCTTGTTGTACTTTCCAAGCCTGAAAACCTTTTCAACATTTCGCTCAGCTCCCTCCATCCTTACCTCTTTAAGGATCTCTTTAATCATGTTTTTGTCCTTGTCTCTCCGCTCCTTTGGTCTGGTCCCTGTTTGTTCTTCAATGCCTGCTACTACTACTGCTCTATTTCTCTCTATCAGCCGGCTAGTACATCTAGCTGCTTCCTGAGATGAAGCCACTTCCATGGCAACTTCCTTAACCGCAGACCTAGCTTCAGGGCTCTTTTTAAGCATTTCAGCAAATGAGATCTGGGTTGTGGTGGTCCCCTCCACAGTAGCATTCCCATCTCCCTGGGGTATGGTTTGTGCCTGGTATTGTGGAAGAGTCTCCTTTAGGTATCTTATCTCCTCCTTTGCTGCCCTTAAATCATCTTGCAGGTTGGCTACTGTCTCCCTCATTACCCTCAGTCCTTCACTGAATTCATTCTGCATTTGCTGGAGTACTTCCTTCATCCAGGCTTCCTGTTCCATCCCATCCTCTGTGTTTGTTCCAGTTGTGAATTTCCTGCGTTTGGCAGTCAGAGTTCGTCTCCCTTCCATGATTTCCCTATGAGTGTGTGTGTGTGTGTGTGTGAGAGAGAGAGAGAGAGAGAGAGAGAGAGAGAGAGAGAGAGAGAGAGAGAGAGAGAGAGAGAGAGAGAGAGAGAGAGAGAGAGAGAGAGAGAGAGAGAGAGAGAGAGAGAGAGAGAGAGAGAGAGAGAGAGAGAGAGAGAGAGAGAGAGAGAGAGAGAGAGAGAGAGAGAGAGAGAGAGAGAGAGAGAGAGAGAGAGAGAGAGAGAGAGAGAGACAGACACAGAGAGAGAGAGGGGGGGAGGGAGAGAGAGGGGGGGAGGAAGAGAGAGAGGGGGAGGAAGAGAGAGAGGGGTGGGAGAGAGAGAGGGGAGGGAGAGAGAGGGGGGGAGGAAGAGAGATAGGGGGAGGAAGAGAGAGAGGGGTGGGAGCGAGAGAGGGGAGGGAGAGAGAGAGGGGAGGGAGAGAGAGAGGGGAGGGAGAGAGGGGGTGAGGGAGAGAGAGGGGGAGGGGGAGAGAGAGAGGGGGGGAGAGAGAGAGAGGGGGAGGGGGAGAGAGAGAGGGGGAGGGGGAGAGAGAGGGGGGAGGGGGAGAGAGAGGGGGGAGGGGGAGAGAGAGGGGGGAGGGGGAGAGAGAGGGGGAGGGAGAGAGAGAGGGGGGAGGGAGAGAGAGGGGGGAGGGAGAGAGAGGGGGAGAGGGAGAGAGAGGGAGAGAGAGGGGGAGAGGGAGAGAGAGGGGGAGAGGGAGGGAGAGGGGGAGAGTGAGAGAGAGGGGGAGAGGGAGGGAGAGGGGAAGAGTGAGAGAGAGGGGGAGAGGGAGAGAGAGGGGGAGAGGGAGAGAAAGGGGGAGGGAGAGAGAGAGAGAGAAAGGGGGAGGGAGAGAGAGAGGGGGGAGGGAGAGAGAGGGGGGAGGGAGAGAGAGGGGAGAGGGAGAGAGAGGGAGAGAGAGGGGGAGAGGGAGAGAGAGGGGGAGAGGGAGGGAGAGGGGGAGAGTGAGAGAGAGGGGGAGAGGGAGGGAGAGGGGAAGAGTGAGAGAGAGGGGGAGAGTGAGAGAGAGGGGGAGAGGGAGAGAGAGGGGGAGAGGGAGAGAAAGGGGGAGGGAGAGAGAGAGAGAGAAAGGGGGAGGGAGAGAGAGAGAGAGAGAGAGAGGGGGGGGGAGAGAGAGAGAGAGAGAGAGAGAGAGAGAGAGAGAGAGAGAGAGAGAGAGAGAGAGAGAGAGAGAGAGAGAGAGAGAGAGAGAGAGAGAGAGAGAGAAAGAGAGAGAGAGAGGGGGGGGAGAGTGAGAGGGGGGGAGAGAGAGAGAGAGAGAGAGAGAGGAGGTGTGTGAGTATATGGGGAGAGGTGGAAGGTGGAAGTGAGGGAGGGGGATGGAGAGGGTGTGTGGGGGTGGGTTAGTGCGGTGTGTGGGGGTGGGTTAGTGTGTGTGTGTGTGTGTGTGTGTGTGTGTGTGTGTGTGTGTGTGTGTGTGTGTGTGTGTGTGTGTGTGTGTGTATGTGTGTGTGTGTTAGAGAGAAATAGATGTAGTAGATATAAAAAAGGGAAAAATACGTATATTTGATAGGCGGGGTCCAAGAGCTAATAACTCGATTCTGCAGATACATATAGTAAATACAAGGAGAAAATAAATACACACACACACACACACATTAATTGATAATGGACTGTTTTGTGTGCGTATCCATGTGTACTATTGTCAAGACTGACAGACACGTGAAGCTATGTGTGTGTATGTGTACCTGTAATTGAACTGACATGTGTACGGTAATTATCTGTATGTGTCCATTTTAAAGGTACACATTAGTGAATGTGTATTTATGTAAATTGATTGACATATGTACGTGTGCGCGCGATTAGTGTTACTGTAATTTATATGGTTAACATTTATACGTTTGAATGACATAGTTTCCCATTACTGTCACATTTTTTGTTACATGTCTACTATTGTCAAGATGGACAGACACGTCCAGCTGTGAGTGTTTATGTGTACCAGTAATTGAACTGACATGTGTACTGCAACTATCTGCGTGTGTTCATTTTAAAGGAATATATTAGTGAATGTTTATTTATGTAAATTGATTGGAATATGTATGTGGACGCTCGGTTAGTGTTACTGTAATTTATATGGTTAACGTTTCAATGACATAGTTTCCCCTCATTGTCACATTTTTTGTTACTATTGCGCTGTTCACTTTCACTCTCTCTGAATTCCGTGGACTAATTGTGCTCAAGTGTGTTTGTGTAGGGAAGGGGAACCATAGGCTTTTCAAACAATAATTTGCAACTATTTGCTAAGAAACATTTCCAAATATCATTTAAGTTTCTAATAAGTATTCTTTTTCCTAACATACAAATCAATCACACAGTACCTAACCTCAGTCAGAAACACTTTTCTTACCATATCTCGCAACGTCTTTTGCATATATATCCTATCTTAAATAATTAACAATTTTAATTCATAACTGCCAACCCCCCTCCCATCCAAAGCTTTCAAAGCCACCAAACATCATTCCTTTCCCTTAACCTCTCCCAAATTATCTTTTGCACCAATTCACAAACTAGGAGGCTTTATAGCTGAGTGGACGTCGCTCTCGACTCGTAATCGTAGCTCATTCGATCCCACGGTGATGGAACAAACGGAAATCAGGAGAGTTTCTATCATTCTGATGCCCCTGTTACCTAGCAGTAAATATGTACCTGGGCGTTAGACAGCTGTTACGGGCTGCTTCCTGGGTGTGTGTGTGTGGAATGTTTTTTATTAGTTAGTAATAATTGATTGACAGTTGAGAGGCGGGCCGAAAGAGTAGAGCTCAACCCTCGCAAGCACAACTAGGTGAACACAACTAGATAAATACTAACCAAGCACGATCTCGACAATCCATTACACACACAACCACCCCTCCCCCTCCCCCACCCCAACTCCCCAAATCGTTCTACCTAAGTCAATAAAAAATTAAAACAAATCAATTAATTCACCAAAAATACTAACTATAAATAAAGGAACCAAATTTGAGACATACAGCGACTCCAGCGTGGTCTAGTCGGAAGAGAACGTGTTCTCATCTGGATAGATTGCGATCGAGTCTGTCGGAACGGGTGTGTAACTGCAGGGCACAAATATTTGTGTGTCCCCTCCTGTAGCTGCCTCTGTTTCGACAGGTTCCCTGGATAGCTGGAATTGGCCTGGCCCTTGGAAAGTGGGGAAGGGGTGAAATCCGTTGGGCCCACGGATGGATACCTTGGATCCATGGACCTAGAGCAGGTCTAATAACCTGGGATTCGAACCCACGGTGGGAATAAGGGAGGAGATATGGGAAGGGGGGGGGGGAGGATGTTTCCCTGGAACCAAACCTCACATAAACCCGGACACTCACACACACACACACACACACACCCTCACCCGAACACTCACAGGGGCACTCACACTCACACATACACATAGACTGTGATAAGGGAGACCATCTGAGGGGACACAGATGGCCTCCTGGACCCACAGGTATAACCGGACACACACGCACCCAGACACTCACAGGGACATTCACACTCACACACACTCGCCCGGACACTCACAGGGACACTCACACTCACACACATCCATAGACACAAACTGTGATAAGGGAGACCATCTGAGGGGACACAGATGGCCTCCTGGACACACAAGTATATATCAATATTTAATTTATTATTTAATTTTATTAAATAAGTAATCAAATTAATGTTTTTTTAATAAATTATTATTTTATTAAATTATTAAATAATTATATTAATAAAACAAATTAAATTAAATTTAATAATTAAATATTAATTATTTAATTTACAAATATGACAGATTTTATATATATATATATATATATATGTATATATATATATATATATATATATATATATATATATAATATATATATATATAATATATATATATAATATATATATATATATAAAATATATATATATATATATATATATATATATATATATATATATATATATACATGCGAACAAACCTTAATGGTCCCCAGGACTATATGCAACTGAAAACTCACATGCCAGAAGTGACTCGAACCCATACTGCCAGCAGCAATGCAACTGGTATGTACAGGACGCCTTAATCCGATTGTGTCAATTTTAAAGGAATATATTAGTGAATATTTATTTATGTAAATTGCTATATATATATATATATATATATATATATATATATATATATATATATATATATATATATATATATATATATATATATATAAAGAGAATGTCTGTCAATGTTATGAGGCCACATGCTGGAGGCTGCAGCCATACACAGATTTATTTTAAAATTTATTCATTAATATATTATTAACGCTTATTATTACTAAATTAATGTATCTGTAGAGGGAATGGTCTGGGGTAGGGAACGGGCATAGGTTGGTCAGTGTTGATTTTAGCTAAAGGATTTAGGAATAATTATTAATTATTCTTATCACTCCCCCCCCCTACCAATTTAATTAAAGTTAATTGTAAAATAATGCTTAAGATGGCTGAAGACTTTTTCGTACTTAGAAAAAACCTAAGTTAAACACATAAAGAAGTTTATTGGTCCTGATTTAAGTTAAAGGAAGAGGTGCAAAGGTGGTGGTGGGGGGGGGGAGGATACGGGATTTAGAGGTGGAATGAAGAGAGGGAACAGGGGGAGTGGTGCAGGTGAAACAGGGAGGAAGAGGGGGAACAGGGGGTGCTGTACAGGTGAAACAGGGATGGGGATGGGGGAACAGGGGGAGTGGTGTAGGTGAAACAGGGATGGGGATGGGGGAACAGGGGGAGTGGTGTAGGTGAAACAGGGATGGGGATGGGGGAACAGGGGGAGTGGTGTAGGTGAAACAGGGATGGGGATGGGGGAACAGGGGGAGTGGTGCAGGTGAAACAGGGATGGGGATGGGGGAACAGGGGGAGTGGTGCAGGTAAAACAGGGATGGGGATGGGGGAACACGGGGGAGTGGTGCAGGTGAAACAGGGATGGGGATGGGGAACCAGGGGGAGTGGTGCAGGTGAAACAGGGATGGGGATGGGGGAACAGGGGGAGTGGTGCAGGTGAAACAGGGAGGAAGAGGGGGGAACAGGGGGTGCTGTACAGGTGAAACAGGGATGGGGATGGGGGAACAGGGGGGAGTGGTGCAGGTGAAACAGGGATGCAGAGGGAGAAACAGGGGGGAGTGGTGCAGGTGAAACAGGGATTAAAGGTAAATTTATATAAGTAGATAGATGGATGTTTACATTGATTGCTAAATATATACATTGACGGATAGACGGATGCATAGATGCATCCGTCTATCTGATGGATGGAAAGACATATGAGTAGATGGATGGATAGACAGAAGAGTTGATGGACGGATAAATGGAATATAAATGTATATAATGATAAATGGTTGGTTTATGGGAAGATAGATTGATGGATTGACAGATATAAGTAGATAGATAGATGGATCCATTGATGGATTCATTTGTGCTTATCTCTTGAGGTTCTTCTTGAGATGATTTCGGGGCTTTAGTGTCCCCGCGGTCCGGTCCTCGACCAGGCCTCCACCCCCAGGAAGCAGCCCGTGACAGCTTACTAACACCCAGGTACCTGTTTTACTGCAAGGTAACAGGGGCACAGGGTGAAAGAAACTCTGCCCATTGTTTCTCTACGGCGCCCGGAATCGAACCCGGGACCACAGGATCACAAGTCCAGTGTCCAGTGTACTGTCCGATCGGCCGACTGGCTCCCCGGTCGGAGGGGAGCCGGTGAACAGGCGAATCAGGTTAAAGAATATCGGTCGATTTGCTATTGCATCAACTGAGATTGGATATGGGACCATTAGGATTATAACCAACGAACTCTCTCCGTTTAGACGGTAGGCCTCCAGTTTGTGTGTGTGTGTGTGTGTGTGTGTGTGTGTGTGTGTGTGTGTGTGTGTGTGTGTGTGTGTGTGTGTGTGTGTGTGTGTGTGTGTGTGTGTGTGTGTGTGTATGTGTGTGTGTGTTAGAGAGAAATAGATGTAGTAGATATAAAAAAGGGAAAAATACGTATATTTGATAGGCGGGGTCCAAGAGCTAATAACTCGATTCTGCAGATACATATAGTAAATACAAGGAGAAAATAAATACACACACACACACACACATTAATTGATAATGGACTGTTTTGTGTGTGTATCCATGTGTACTATTGTCAAGACCGACAGACACGTGAAGCTATGTGTGTGTATGTGTACCTGTAATTGAACTGACATGTGTACGGTAATTATCTGTATGTGTCCATTTTAAAGGTACACATTAGTGAATGTGTATTTATGTAAATTGATTGACATATGTACGTGTGCGCGCGATTAGTGTTACTGTAATTTATATGGTTAACATTTATACGTTTGAATGACATAGTTTCCCATTACTGTCACATTTTTTGTTACATGTCTACTATTGTCAAGATGGACAGACACGTCCAGCTGTGAGTGTTTATGTGTACCAGTAATTGAACTGACATGTGTACTGCAACTATCTGCGTGTGTCCATTTTAAAGGAATATATTAGTGAATGTTTATTTATGTAAATTGATTGGAATATGTATGTGGACGCTCGGTTAGTGTTACTGTAATTTATATGGTTAACGTTTGAATGACATAGTTTCCCCTCATTGTCACATTTTTTGTTACTATTGCGCTGTTCACTTTCACTCTCTCTGAATTCCGTGGACTAATTGTGCTCACGTGTGTTTGTGTAGGGAAGGGGAACCATAGGCTTTTCAAACAATAATTTGCAACTATTTGCTAAGAAACATTTCCAAATATCATTTAAGTTTCTAATAAGTATTCTTTTTCCTAACATACAAATCAATCACACAGTACCTAACCTCAGTCAGAAACACTTTTCTTACCATATCTCGCAACGTCTTTTGCATATATATCCTATCTTAAATAATTAACAATTTTAATTCATAACTGCCAACCCCCCTCCCATCCAAAGCTTTCAAAGCCACCAAACATCATTCCTTTCCCTTAACCTCTCCCAAATTATCTTTTGCACCAATTCACAAACTAGGAGGCTTTATAGCTGAGTGGACGTCGCTCTCGACTCGTAATCGTAGCTCATTCGATCCCACGGTGATGGAACAAACGGAAATCAGGAGAGTTTCTATCATTCTGATGCCCCTGTTACCTAGCAGTAAATATGTACCTGGGCGTTAGACAGCTGTTACGGGCTGCTTCCTGGGTGTGTGTGTGTGGAATGTTTTTTATTAGTTAGTAATAATTGATTGACAGTTGAGAGGCGGGCCGAAAGAGTAGAGCTCAACCCTCGCAAGCACAACTAGGTGAACACAACTAGATAAATACTAACCAAGCACGATCTCGACAATCCATTACACACACAACCCCCCCTCCCCCTCCCCCACCCCAACTCCCCAAATCGTTCTACCTAAGTCAATAAAAAATTAAAACAAATCAATTAATTCACCAAAAATACTAACTATAAATAAAGGAACCAAATTTGAGACATACAGCGACTCCAGCGTGGTCTAGTCGGAAGAGAACGTGTTCTCATCTGGATAGATTGCGATCGAGTCTGTCGGAACGGGTGTGTAACTGCAGGGCACAAATATTTGTGTGTCCCCTCCTGTAGCTGCCTCTGTTTCGACAGGTTCCCTGGATAGCTGGAATTGGCCTGGCCCTTGGAAAGTGGGGAAGGGGTGAAATCCGTTGGGCCCACGGATGGATACCTTGGATCCATGGACCTAGAGCAGGTCTAATAACCTGGGATTCGAACCCACGGTGGGAATAAGGGAGGAGATATGGGAAGGGGGGGGGGGGAGGATGTTTCCCTGGAACCAAACCTCACATAAACCCGGACACTCACACACACACACACACACACACCCTCACCCGAACACTCACAGGGGCACTCACACTCACACATACACATAGACTGTGATAAGGGAGACCATCTGAGGGGACACAGATGGCCTCCTGGACCCACAGGTATAACCGGACACACACGCACCCAGACACTCACAGGGACATTCACACTCACACACACTCGCCCGGACACTCACAGGGACACTCACACTCACACACATCCATAGACACAAACTGTGATAAGGGAGACCATCTGAGGGGACACAGATGGCCTCCTGGACACACAAGTATATATCAATATTTAATTTATTATTTAATTTTATTAAATAAGTAATCAAATTAATGTTTTTTTAATAAATTATTATTTTATTAAATTATTAAATAATTATATTAATAAAACAAATTAAATTAAATTTAATAATTAAATATTAATTATTTAATTTACAAATATGACAGATTTTATATATATATATATATATATGTATATATATATATATATATATATATATATATAATATATATATATATAATATATATATATAATATATATATATATATAAAATATATATATATATATATATATATATATATATATATATATATACATGCGAACAAACCTTAATGGTCCCCAGGACTATATGCAACTGAAAACTCACATGCCAGAAGTGACTCGAACCCATACTGCCAGCAGCAATGCAACTGGTATGTACAGGACGCCTTAATCCGATTGTGTCAATTTTAAAGGAATATATTAGTGAATATTTATTTATGTAAATTGCTATATATATATATATATATATATATATATATATATATATATATATATATATATATATATATATATATATATATATATATATATATATATATATAAAGAGAATGTCTGTCAATGTTATGAGGCCACATGCTGGAGGCTGCAGCCATACACAGATTTATTTTAAAATTTATTCATTAATATATTATTAACGCTTATTATTACTAAATTAATGTATCTGTAGAGGGAATGGTCTGGGGTAGGGAACGGGCATAGGTTGGTCAGTGTTGATTTTAGCTAAAGGATTTAGGAATAATTATTAATTATTCTTATCACTCCCCCCCCCTACCAATTTAATTAAAGTTAATTGTAAAATAATGCTTAAGATGGCTGAAGACTTTTTCGTACTTAGAAAAAACCTAAGTTAAACACATAAAGAAGTTTATTGGTCCTGATTTAAGTTAAAGGAAGAGGTGCAAAGGTGGTGGTGGGGGGGGGGGAGGATACGGGATTTAGAGGTGGAATGAAGAGAGGGAACAGGGGGAGTGGTGCAGGTGAAACAGGGAGGAAGAGGGGGAACAGGGGGTGCTGTACAGGTGAAACAGGGATGGGGATGGGGGAACAGGGGGAGTGGTGTAGGTGAAACAGGGATGGGGATGGGGGAACAGGGGGAGTGGTGTAGGTGAAACAGGGATGGTAATGGGGGAACAGGGGGAGTGGTGTAGGTGAAACAGGGATGGGGATGGGGGAACAGGGGGAGTGGTGCAGGTGAAACAGGGATGGGGATGGGGGAACAGGGGGAGTGGTGTAGGTGAAACAGGGATGGGGATGGGGGAACAGGGGGAGTGGTGTAGGTGAAACAGGGATGGGGATGGGGGAACAGGGGGAGTGGTGCAGGTGAAACAGGGATGGGGATGGGGGAACACGGGGGAGTGGTGCAGGTGAAACAGGGATGGGGATGGGGGACCAGGGGGAGTGGTGCAGGTGAAACAGGGATGGGGATGGGGGGAACAGGGGGAGTGGTGCAGGTGAAACAGGGATGGGGATGGGGGAACAGGGGGGAGTGGTGCAGGTGAAACAGGGATGCAGAGGGAGAAACAGGGGGGAGTGGTGCAGGTGAAACAGGGATTAAAGGTAAATTTATATAAGTAGATAGATGGATGTTTACATTGATTGCTAAATATATACATTGACGGATAGACGGATGCATAGATGCATCCGTCTATCTGATGGATGGAAAGACATATGAGTAGATGGATGGATAGACAGAAGAGTTGATGGACGGATAAATGGAATATAAATGTATATAATGATAAATGGTTGGTTTATGGGAAGATAGATTGATGGATTGACAGATATAAGTAGATAGATAGATGGATCCATTGATGGATTCATTTGTGCTTATCTCTTGAGGTTCTTCTTGAGATGATTTCGGGGCTTTAGTGTCCCCGCGGTCCGGTCCTCGACCAGGCCTCCACCCCCAGGAAGCAGCCCGTGACAGCTTACTAACACCCAGGTACCTGTTTTACTGCAAGGTAACAGGGGCACAGGGTGAAAGAAACTCTGCCCATTGTTTCTCTACGGCGCCCGGAATCGAACCCGGGACCACAGGATCACAAGTCCAGTGTCCAGTGTACTGTCCGATCGGCCGACTGGCTCCCCGGTCGGAGGGGAGCCGGTGAACAGGCGAATCAGGTTAAAGAATATCGGTCGATTTGCTATTGCATCAACTGAGATTGGATATGGGACCATTAGGATTATAACCAACGAACTCTCTCCGTTTAGACGGTAGGCCTCCAGTTTGTGTGTGTGTGTGTGTGTGTGTGTGTGTGTGTGTGTGTGTGTGTGTGTGTGTGTGTGTGTGTGTGTGTGTGTGTGTGTGTGTGTGTGTGTGTGTGTGTATGTGTGTGTGTGTTAGAGAGAAATAGATGTAGTAGATATAAAAAAGGGAAAAATACGTATATTTGATAGGCGGGGTCCAAGAGCTAATAACTCGATTCTGCAGATACATATAGTAAATACAAGGAGAAAATAAATACACACACACACACACACATTAATTGATAATGGACTGTTTTGTGTGCGTATCCATGTGTACTATTGTCAAGACCGACAGACACGTGAAGCTATGTGTGTGTATGTGTACCTGTAATTGAACTGACATGTGTACGGTAATTATCTGTATGTGTCCATTTTAAAGGTACACATTAGTGAATGTGTATTTATGTAAATTGATTGACATATGTACGTGTGCGCGCGATTAGTGTTACTGTAATTTATATGGTTAACATTTATACGTTTGAATGACATAGTTTCCCATTACTGTCACATTTTTTGTTACATGTCTACTATTGTCAAGATGGACAGACACGTCCAGCTGTGAGTGTTTATGTGTACCAGTAATTGAACTGACATGTGTACTGCAACTATCTGCGTGTGTCCATTTTAAAGGAATATATTAGTGAATGTTTATTTATGTAAATTGATTGGAATATGTATGTGGACGCTCGGTTAGTGTTACTGTAATTTATATGGTTAACGTTTGAATGACATAGTTTCCCCTCATTGTCACATTTTTTGTTACTATTGCGCTGTTCACTTTCACTCTCTCTGAATTCCGTGGACTAATTGTGCTCACGTGTGTTTGTGTAGGGAAGGGGAACCATAGGCTTTTCAAACAATAATTTGCAACTATTTGCTAAGAAACATTTCCAAATATCATTTAAGTTTCTAATAAGTATTCTTTTTCCTAACATACAAATCAATCACACAGTACCTAACCTCAGTCAGAAACACTTTTCTTACCATATCTCGCAACGTCTTTTGCATATATATCCTATCTTAAATAATTAACAATTTTAATTCATAACTGCCAACCCCCCTCCCATCCAAAGCTTTCAAAGCCACCAAACATCATTCCTTTCCCTTAACCTCTCCCAAATTATCTTTTGCACCAATTCACAAACTAGGAGGCTTTATAGCTGAGTGGACGTCGCTCTCGACTCGTAATCGTAGCTCATTCGATCCCACGGTGATGGAACAAACGGAAATCAGGAGAGTTTCTATCATTCTGATGCCCCTGTTACCTAGCAGTAAATATGTACCTGGGCGTTAGACAGCTGTTACGGGCTGCTTCCTGGGTGTGTGTGTGTGGAATGTTTTTTATTAGTTAGTAATAATTGATTGACAGTTGAGAGGCGGGCCGAAAGAGTAGAGCTCAACCCTCGCAAGCACAACTAGGTGAACACAACTAGATAAATACTAACCAAGCACGATCTCGACAATCCATTACACACACAACCCCCCCTCCCCCTCCCCCACCCCAACTCCCCAAATCGTTCTACCTAAGTCAATAAAAAATTAAAACAAATCAATTAATTCACCAAAAATACTAACTATAAATAAAGGAACCAAATTTGAGACATACAGCGACTCCAGCGTGGTCTAGTCGGAAGAGAACGTGTTCTCATCTGGATAGATTGCGATCGAGTCTGTCGGAACGGGTGTGTAACTGCAGGGCACAAATATTTGTGTGTCCCCTCCTGTAGCTGCCTCTGTTTCGACAGGTTCCCTGGATAGCTGGAATTGGCCTGGCCCTTGGAAAGTGGGTAAGGGGTGAAATCCGTTGGGCCCACGGATGGATACCTTGGATCCATGGACCTAGAGCAGGTCTAATAACCTGGGATTCGAACCCACGGTGGGAATAAGGGAGGAGATATGGGAAGGGGGGGGGGGAGGATGTTTCCCTGGAACCAAACCTCACATAAACCCGGACACTCACACACACACACACACACACACCCTCACCCGAACACTCACAGGGGCACTCACACTCACACATACACATAGACTGTGATAAGGGAGACCATCTGAGGGGACACAGATGGCCTCCTGGACCCACAGGTATAACCGGACACACACGCACCCGGACACTCACAGGGACATTCACACTCACACACACTCGCCCGGACACTCACAGGGACACTCACACTCACACACATCCATAGACACAAACTGTGATAAGGGAGACCATCTGAGGGGACACAGATGGCCTCCTGGACACACAAGTATATATCAATATTTAATTTATTATTTAATTTTATTAAATAAGTAATCAAATTAATGTTTTTTTAATAAATTATTATTTTATTAAATTATTAAATAATTATATTAATAAAACAAATTAAATTAAATTTAATAATTAAATATTAATTATTTAATTTACAAATATGACAGATTTTATATATATTATATATATGCGAACAAGCCTGAATGGTCCCCAGGACAATATGCAACTGAAAACTCACACCCCAGAAGTGACTCGAACCCATACTCCCAGATGCCACGCAACTGGTATGTACAAGACGCCTTAATCCACTTGACCATCACAACCGGACAAAATGAGGTGATAGCTGAGGCTATCACCTCATTTTTCAGTTATATATTTTCTCATATTTTCAGTAAGTGAGTGAGTTTTCAGTTATATATATATATATGTATATATATATATATATATATATATATATATATATATATATATATATATATATATATATATAATATATATATATATATATATATATATAAAATATATATATATATATATATATATATATATATATATATATATATATATATATATATATATATATATATATATATATACATGCGAACAAACCTTAATGGTCCCCAGGACTATATGCAACTGAAAACTCACATGCCAGAAGTGACTCGAACCCATACTGCCAGCAGCAATGCAACTGGTATGTACAGGACGCCTTAATCCGATTGTGTCAATTTTAAAGGAATATATTAGTGAATATTTATTTATGTAAATTGCTATATATATATATATATATATATATATATATATATATATATATATATATATATATATATATATATATATATATATATATATATATAAAGAGAATGTCTGTCAATGTTATGAGGCCACATGCTGGAGGCTGCAGCCATACACAGATTTATTTTAAAATTTATTCATTAATATATTATTAACGCTTATTATTACTAAATTAATGTATCTGTAGAGGGAATGGTCTGGGGTAGGGAACGGGCATAGGTTGGTCAGTGTTGATTTTAGCTAAAGGATTTAGGAATAATTATTAATTATTCTTATCACTCCCCCCCCCCCTACCAATTTAATTAAAGTTAATTGTAAAATAATGCTTAAGATGGCTGAAGACTTTTTCGTACTTAGAAAAAACCTAAGTTAAACACATAAAGAAGTTTATTGGTCCTGATTTAAGTTAAAGGAAGAGGTGCAAAGGTGGTGGTGGGGGGGGGGAGGATACGGGATTTAGAGGTGGAATGAAGAGAGGGAACAGGGGGAGTGGTGCAGGTGAAACAGGGAGGAAGAGGGGGAACAGGGGGTGCTGTACAGGTGAAACAGGGATGGGGATGGGGGAACAGGGGGAGTGGTGCAGGTGAAACAGGGATGGGGATGGGGGAACAGGGGGAGTGGTGCAGGTGAAACAGGGATGGGGATGGGGGAACAGGGGGAGTGGTGTAGGTGAAACAGGGATGGGGATGGGGGAACAGGGGGAGTGGTGCAGGTGAAACAGGGATGGGGATGGGGGAACAGGGGGAGTGGTGCAGGTGAAACAGGGATGGGGATGGGGGAACACGGGGGAGTGGTGCAGGTGAAACAGGGATGGGGATGGGGGAACAGGGGGAGTGGTGCAGGTGAAACAGGGATGGGGATGGGGGGAACAGGGGGAGTGGTGCAGGTGAAACAGGGAGGAAGAGGGGGGAACAGGGGGTGCTGTACAGGTGAAACAGGGATGGGGATGGGGGAACAGGGGGGAGTGGTTGTGGTGAAACAGGGATGCAGAGGGAGAAACAGGGGGGAGTGGTGCAGGTGAAACAGGGATTAAAGGTAAATTTATATAAGTAGATAGATGGATGTTTACATTGATTGCTAAATATATACATTGACGGATAGACGGATGCATAGATGCATCCGTCTATCTGATGGATGGAAAGACATATGAGTAGATGGATGGATAGACAGAAGAGTTGATGGACGGATAAATGGAATATAAATGTATATAATGATAAATGGTTGGTTTATGGGAAGATAGATTGATGGATTGACAGATATAAGTAGATAGATAGATGGATCCATTGATGGATTCATTTGTGCTTATCTCTTGAGGTTCTTCTTGAGATGATTTCGGGGCTTTAGTGTCCCCGCGGTCCGGTCCTCGACCAGGCCTCCACCCCCAGGAAGCAGCCCGTGACAGCTTACTAACACCCAGGTACCTGTTTTACTGCAAGGTAACAGGGGCACAGGGTGAAAGAAACTCTGCCCATTGTTTCTCTACGGCGCCCGGAATCGAACCCGGGACCACAGGATCACAAGTCCAGTGTCCAGTGTACTGTCCGATCGGCCGACTGGCTCCCCGGTCGGAGGGGAGCCGGTGAACAGGCGAATCAGGTTAAAGAATATCGGTCGATTTGCTATTGCATCAACTGAGATTGGATATGGGACCATTAGGATTATAACCAACGAACTCTCTCCGTTTAGACGGTAGGCCTCCAGTTTGTGTGTGTGTGTGTGTGTGTGTGTGTGTGTGTGTGTGTGTGTGTGTGTGTGTGTGTGTGTGTGTGTGTGTGTGTGTGTGTGTATGTGTGTGTGTGTTAGAGAGAAATAGATGTAGTAGATATAAAAAAGGGAAAAATACGTATATTTGATAGGCGGGGTCCAAGAGCTAATAACTCGATTCTGCAGATACATATAGTAAATACAAGGAGAAAATAAATACACACACACACACACACATTAATTGATAATGGACTGTTTTGTGTGCGTATCCATGTGTACTATTGTCAAGACCGACAGACACGTGAAGCTATGTGTGTGTATGTGTACCTGTAATTGAACTGACATGTGTACGGTAATTATCTGTATGTGTCCATTTTAAAGGTACACATTAGTGAATGTGTATTTATGTAAATTGATTGACATATGTACGTGTGCGCGCGATTAGTGTTACTGTAATTTATATGGTTAACATTTATACGTTTGAATGACATAGTTTCCCATTACTGTCACATTTTTTGTTACATGTCTACTATTGTCAAGATGGACAGACACGTCCAGCTGTGAGTGTTTATGTGTACCAGTAATTGAACTGACATGTGTACTGCAACTATCTGCGTGTGTTCATTTTAAAGGAATATATTAGTGAATGTTTATTTATGTAAATTGATTGGAATATGTATGTGGACGCTCGGTTAGTGTTACTGTAATTTATATGGTTAACGTTTGAATGACATAGTTTCCCCTCATTGTCACATTTTTTGTTACTATTGCGCTGTTCACTTTCACTCTCTCTGAATTCCGTGGACTAATTGTGCTCACGTGTGTTTGTGTAGGGAAGGGGAACCATAGGCTTTTCAAACAATAATTTGCAACTATTTGCTAAGAAACATTTCCAAATATCATTTAAGTTTCTAATAAGTATTCTTTTTCCTAACATACAAATCAATCACACAGTACCTAACCTCAGTCAGAAACACTTTTCTTACCATATCTCGCAACGTCTTTTGCATATATATCCTATCTTAAATAATTAACAATTTTAATTCATAACTGCCAACCCCCCTCCCATCCAAAGCTTTCAAAGCCACCAAACATCATTCCTTTCCCTTAACCTCTCCCAAATTATCTTTTGCACCAATTCACAAACTAGGAGGCTTTATAGCTGAGTGGACGTCGCTCTCGACTCGTAATCGTAGCTCATTCGATCCCACGGTGATGGAACAAACGGAAATCAGGAGAGTTTCTATCATTCTGATGCCCCTGTTACCTAGCAGTAAATATGTACCTGGGCGTTAGACAGCTGTTACGGGCTGCTTCCTGGGTGTGTGTGTGTGGAATGTTTTTTATTAGTTAGTAATAATTGACAGTTGAGAGGCGGGCCGAAAGAGTAGAGCTCAACCCTCGCAAGCACAACTAGGTGAACACAACTAGATAAATACTAACCAAGCACGATCTCGACAATCCATTACACACACAACCCCCCCTGCCCCTCCCCCACCCCAACTCCCCAAATCGTTCTACCTAAGTCAATAAAAAATTAAAACAAATCAATTAATTCACCAAAAATACTAACTATAAATAAAGGAACCAAATTTGAGACATACAGCGACTCCAGCGTGGTCTAGTCGGAAGAGAACGCGTTCTCATCTGGATAGATTGCGATCGAGTCTGTCGGAACGGGTGTGTAACTGCAGGGCACAAATATTTGTGTGTCCCCTCCTGTAGCTGCCTCTGTTTCGACAGGTTCCCTGGATAGCTGGAATTGGCCTGGCCCTTGGAAAGTGGGGAAGGGGTGAAATCCGTTGGGCCCACGGATGGATACCTTGGATCCATGGACCTAGAGCAGGTCTAATAACCTGGGATTCGAACCCACGGTGGGAATAAGGGAGGAGATATGGGAAGGGGGGGGGGGGGAGGATGTTTCCCTGGAACCAAACCTCACATAAACCCGGACACTCACACACACACACACACACACACCCTCACCCGAACACTCACAGGGGCACTCACACTCACACATACACATAGACTGTGATAAGGGAGACCATCTGAGGGGACACAGATGGCCTCCTGGACCCACAGGTATAACCGGACACACACGCACCCGGACACTCACAGGGACATTCACACTCACACACACTCGCCCGGACACTCACAGGGACACTCACACTCACACACATCCATAGACACAAACTGTGATAAGGGAGACCATCTGAGGGGACACAGATGGCCTCCTTGACACACAAGTATATATCAATATTTAATTTATTATTTAATTTTATTAAATAAGTAATCAAATTAATGTTTTTTTAATAAATTATTATTTTATTAAATTATTAAATAATTATATTAATAAAACAAATTAAATTAAATTTAATAATTAAATATTAATTATTTAATTTACAAATATGACAGATTTTATATATATATATATATATATGTATATATATATATATATATATATATATAATATATATATATATAATATATATATATAATATATATATATATATATAAAATATATATATATATATATATATATATATATATATATATATATATATATATATATATATATATATATATATATATATATATATATACATGCGAACAAACCTTAATGGTCCCCAGGACTATATGCAACTGAAAACTCACATGCCAGAAGTGACTCGAACCCATACTGCCAGCAGCAATGCAACTGGTATGTACAGGACGCCTTAATCCGATTGTGTCAATTTTAAAGGAATATATTAGTGAATATTTATTTATGTAAATTGCTATATATATATATATATATATATATATATATATATATATATATATATATATATATATATATAAAGAGAATGTCTGTCAATGTTATGAGGCCACATGCTGGAGGCTGCAGCCATACACAGATTTATTTTAAAATTTATTCATTAATATATTATTAACGCTTATTATTACTAAATTAATGTATCTGTAGAGGGAATGGTCTGGGGTAGGGAACGGGCATAGGTTGGTCAGTGTTGATTTTAGCTAAAGGATTTATGAATAATTATTAATTATTCTTATCACTCCCCCCCCCCCTACCAATTTAATTAAAGTTAATTGTAAAATAATGCTTAAGATGGCTGAAGACTTTTTCGTACTTAGAAAAAACCTAAGTTAAACACATAAAGAAGTTTATTGGTCCTGATTTAAGTTAAAGGAAGAGGTGCAAAGGTGGTGGTGGGGGGGGGGGGAGGATACGGGATTTAGAGGTGGAATGAAGAGAGGGAACAGGGGGAGTGGTGCAGGTGAAACAGGGAGGAAGAGGGGGAACAGGGGGTGCTGTACAGGTGAAACAGGGATGGGGATGGGGGAACAGGGGGAGTGGTGCAGGTGAAACAGGGATGGGGATGGGGGAACAGGGGAGTGGTGCAGGTGAAACAGGGATGGGGATGGGGGAACAGGGGGAGTGGTGTAGGTGAAACAGGGATGGGGATGGGGGAACAGGGGGAGTGGTGCAGGTGAAACAGGGATGGGGATGGGGGAACAGGGGGAGTGGTGCAGGTGAAACAGGGATGGGGATGGGGGAACACGGGGGAGTGGTGCAGGTGAAACAGGGATGGGGATGGGGGAACAGGGGGAGTGGTGCAGGTGAAACAGGGATGGGGATGGGGGGAACAGGGGGAGTGGTGCAGGTGAAACAGGGAGGAAGAGGGGGGGAACAGGGGGTGCTGTACAGGTGAAACAGGGATGGGGATGGGGGAACAGGGGGGAGTGGTGCAGGTGAAACAGGGATGCAGAGGGAGAAACAGGGGGGAGTGGTGCAGGTGAAACAGGGATTAAAGGTAAATTTATATAAGTAGATAGATGGATGTTTACATTGATTGCTAAATGTATACATTGACGGATAGACGGATGCATAGATGCATCCGTCTATCTGATGGATGGAAAGACATATGAGTAGATGGATGGATAGACAGAAGAGTTGATGGACGGATAAATGGAATATAAATGTATATAATGATAAATGGTTGGTTTATGGGAAGATAGATTGATGGATTGACAGATATAAGTAGATAGATAGATGGATCCATTGATGGATTCATTTGTGCTTATCTCTTGAGGTTCTTCTTGAGATGATTTCGGGGCTTTAGTGTCCCCGCGGTCCGGTCCTCGACCAGGCCTCCACCCCCAGGAAGCAGCCCGTGACAGCTGACTAACACCCAGGTACCTGTTTTACTGCAAGGTAACAGGGGCACAGGGTGAAAGAAACTCTGCCCATTGTTTCTCTACGGCGCCCGGAATCGAACCCGGGACCACAGGATCACAAGTCCAGTGTCCAGTGTACTGTCCGATCGGCCGACTGGCTCCCCGGTCGGAGGGGAGCCGGTGAACAGGCGAATCAGGTTAAAGAATATCGGTCGATTTGCTATTGCATCAACTGAGATTGGATATGGGACCATTAGGATTATAACCAACGAACTCTCTCCGTTTAGACGGTAGGCCTCCAGTTTGTGTGTGTGTGTGTGTGTGTGTGTGTGTGTGTGTGTGTGTGTGTGTGTGTGTGTGTGTGTGTGTGTGTGTGTGTGTGTGTGTGTGTGTGTGTGTGTGTATGTGTGTGTGTGTTAGAGAGAAATAGATGTAGTAGATATAAAAAAGGGAAAAATACGTATATTTGATAGGCGGGGTCCAAGAGCTAATAACTCGATTCTGCAGATACATATAGTAAATACAAGGAGAAAATAAATACACACACACACACACATTAATTGATAATGGACTGTTTTGTGTGCGTATCCATGTGTACTATTGTCAAGACCGACAGACACGTGAAGCTATGTGTGTGTATGTGTACCTGTAATTGAACTGACATGTGTACGGTAATTATCTGTATGTGTCCATTTTAAAGGTACACATTAGTGAATGTGTATTTATGTAAATTGATTGACATATGTACGTGTGCGCGCGATTAGTGTTACTGTAATTTATATGGTTAACATTTATACGTTTGAATGACATAGTTTCCCATTACTGTCACATTTTTTGTTACATGTCTACTATTGTCAAGATGGACAGACACGTCCAGCTGTGAGTGTTTATGTGTACCAGTAATTGAACTGACATGTGTACTGCAACTATCTGCGTGTGTCCATTTTAAAGGAATATATTAGTGAATGTTTATTTATGTAAATTGATTGGAATATGTATGTGGACGCTCGGTTAGTGTTACTGTAATTTATATGGTTAACGTTTGAATGACATAGTTTCCCCTCATTGTCATATTTTTTGTTACTATTGCGCTGTTCACTTTCACTCTCTCTGAATTCCGTGGACTAATTGTGCTCACGTGTGTTTGTGTAGGGAAGGGGAACCATAGGCTTTTCAAACAATAATTTGCAACTATTTGCTAAGAAACATTTCCAAATATCATTTAAGTTTCTAATAAGTATTCTTTTTCCTAACATACAAATCAATCACACAGTACCTAACCTCAGTCAGAAACACTTTTCTTACCATATCTCGCAACGTCTTTTGCATATATATCCTATCTTAAATAATTAACAATTTTAATTCATAACTGCCAACCCCCCTCCCATCCAAAGCTTTCAAAGCCACCAAACATCATTCCTTTCCCTTAACCTCTCCCAAATCATCTTTTGCACCAATTCACAAACTAGGAGGCTTTATAGCTGAGTGGACGTCGCTCTCGACTCGTAATCGTAGCTCATTCGATCCCACGGTGATGGAACAAACGGAAATCAGGAGAGTTTCTATCATTCTGATGCCCCTGTTACCTAGCAGTAAATATGTACCTGGGCGTTAGACAGCTGTTACGGGCTGCTTCCTGGGTGTGTGTGTGTGGAATGTTTTTTATTAGTTAGTAATAATTGATTGACAGTTGAGAGGCGGGCCGAAAGAGTAGAGCTCAACCCTCGCAAGCACAACTAGGTGAACACAACTAGATAAATACTAACCAAGCACGATCTCGACAATCCATTACACACACAACCCCCCCTCCCCCTCCCCCACCCCAACTCCCCAAATCGTTCTACCTAAGTCAATAAAAAATTAAAACAAATCAATTAATTCACCAAAAATACTAACTATAAATAAAGGAACCAAATTTGAGACATACAGCGACTCCAGCGTGGTCTAGTCGGAAGAGAACGTGTTCTCATCTGGATAGATTGCGATCGAGTCTGTCGGAACGGGTGTGTAACTGCAGGGCACAAATATTTGTGTGTCCCCTCCTGTAGCTGCCTCTGTTTCGACAGGTTCCCTGGATAGCTGGAATTGGCCTGGCCCTTGGAAAGTGGGGAAGGGGTGAAATCCGTTGGGCCCACGGATGGATACCTTGGATCCATGGACCTAGAGCAGGTCTAATAACCTGGGATTCGAACCCACGGTGGGAATAAGGGAGGAGATATGGGAAGGGGGGGGGGAGGATGTTTCCCTGGAACCAAACCTCACATAAACCCGGACACTCACACACACACACACACACACACCCTCACCCGAACACTCACAGGGGCACTCACACTCACACATACACATAGACTGTGATAAGGGAGACCATCTGAGGGGACACAGATGGCCTCCTGGACCCACAGGTATAACCGGACACACACGCACCCGGACACTCACAGGGACATTCACACTCACACACACTCGCCCGGACACTCACAGGGACACTCACACTCACACACATCCATAGACACAAACTGTGATAAGGGAGACCATCTGAGGGGACACAGATGGCCTCCTGGACACACAAGTATATATCAATATTTAATTTATTATTTAATTTTATTAAATAAGTAATCAAATTAATGTTTTTTTAATAAATTATTATTTTATTAAATTATTAAATAATTATATTAATAAAACAAATTAAATTAAATTTAATAATTAAATATTAATTATTTAATTTACAAATATGACAGATTTTATATATATATATATATATATATATATATGTATATATATATATATATATATATATATATATATATATATATATATATATATATATATATATATATATATAATATATATATATATAATATATATATATAATATATATATATATATAAATATATATAATATATATATATATATATATATATATATATATATATATATATATATATATATATATATATATATATATACATGCGAACAAACCTTAATGGTCCCCAGGACTATATGCAACTGAAAACTCACATGCCAGAAGTGACTCGAACCCATACTGCCAGCAGCAATGCAACTGGTATGTACAGGACGCCTTAATCCGATTGTGTCAATTTTAAAGGAATATATTAGTGAATATTTATTTATGTAAATTGCTATATATATATATATATATATATATATATATATATATATATATATATATATATATATATATATATATATATATATATATATATATATATATATATATAAAGAGAATGTCTGTCAATGTTATGAGGCCACATGCTGGAGGCTGCAGCCATACACAGATTTATTTTAAAATTTATTCATTAATATATTATTAACGCTTATTATTACTAAATTAATTGTATCTGTAGAGGGAATGGTCTGGGGTAGGGAACGGGCATAGGTTGGTCAGTGTTGATTTTAGCTAAAGGATTTAGGAATAATTATTAATTATTCTTATCACTCCCCCCCCCCCTACCAATTTAATTAAAGTTAATTGTAAAATAATGCTTAAGATGGCTGAAGACTTTTTCGTACTTAGAAAAAACCTAAGTTAAACACATAAAGAAGTTTATTGGTCCTGATTTAAGTTAAAGGAAGAGGTGCAAAGGTGGTGGTGGGGGGGGGGGGAGGACACGGGATTTAGAGGTGGAATGAAGAGAGGGAACAGGGGGAGTGGTGCAGGTGAAACAGGGAGGAAGAGGGGGAACAGGGGGTGCTGTACAGGTGAAACAGGGATGGGGATGGGGGAACAGGGGGAGTGGTGCAGGTGAAACAGGGATGGGGATGGGGGAACAGGGGGAGTGGTGCAGGAGAAACAGGGATGGGGATGGGGGAACAGGGGGAGTGGTGTAGGTGAAACAGGGATGGGGATGGGGGAACAGGGGGAGTGGTGCAGGTGAAACAGGGATGGGGATGGGGGAACAGGGGGAGTGGATGCAGGTGAAACAGGGATGGGGATGGGGGAACACGGGGGAGTGGTGCAGGTGAAACAGGGATGGGGATGGGGGAACAGGGGGAGTGGTGCAGGTGAAACAGGGATGGGGATGGGGGGAACAGGGGGAGTGGTGCAGGTGAAACAGGGAGGAAGAGGGGGGAACAGGGGGTGCTGTACAGGTGAAACAGGGATGGGATGGGGAACAGGGGGGAGTGGTGCAGGTGAAACAGGGATGCAGAGGGAGAAACAGGGGGGAGTGGTGCAGGTGAAATAGGGATTAAAGGTAAATTTATATAAGTAGATAGATGGATGTTTACATTGATTGCTAAATATATACATTGACGGATAGACGGATGCATAGATGCATCCGTCTATCTGATGGATGGAAAGACATATGAGTAGATGGATGGATAGACAGAAGAGTTGATGGACGGATAAATGGAATATAAATGTATATAATGATAAATGGTTGGTTTATGGGAAGATAGATTGATGGATTGACAGATATAAGTAGATAGATAGATGGATCCATTGATGGATTCATTTGTGCTTATCTCTTGAGGTTCTTCTTGAGATGATTTCGGGGCTTTAGTGTCCCCGCGGTCAGGTCCTCGACCAGGCCTCCACCCCCAGGAAGCAGCCCGTGACAGCTGACTAACACCCAGGTACCTGTTTTACTGCAAGGTAACAGGGGCACAGGGTGAAAGAAACTCTGCCCATTGTTTCTCTACGGCGCCCGGAATCGAACCCGGGACCACAGGATCACAAGTCCAGTGTCCAGTGTACTGTCCGATCGGCCGACTGGCTCCCCGGTCGGAGGGGAGCCGGTGAACAGGCGAATCAGGTTAAAGAATATCGGTCGATTTGCTATTGCATCAACTGAGATTGGATATGGGACCAATTAGGATTATAACCAACGAACTCTCTCCGTTTAGACGGTAGGCCTCCAGTTTGTGTGTGTGGTGTGTGTGTGTGTGTGTGTGTGTGTGTGTGTGTGTGTGTGTGTGTGTGTGTGTGTGCGTGTGTGTGTGTGTGCGTGTGTGTGTGTGTGTGTGTGTGTGTGTGTGTGTGTGTGTGTGTGTGTGTGTGTGTGTGTGTGTGTGTGTGTGTGTGTGTGTGTGTGTGTGTGTGTGTGTGTGTGTGTGTGTGTGTTAGAGAGAAATAGATGTAGTAGATATAAAAAAAGGGAAAAATACGTATATTTGATAGGCGGGGTCCAAGAGCTAATAACTCGATTCTGCAGATACATATAGTAAATACAAGGAGAAAATAAATACACACACACACACACACATTAATTGATAATGGACTGTTTTGTGTGCGTATCCATGTGTACTATTGTCAAGACCGACAGACACGTGAAGCTATGTGTGTGTATGTGTACCTGTAATTGAACTGACATGTGTACGGTAATTATCTGTATGTGTCCATTTTAAAGGTACACATTAGTGAATGTGTATTTATGTAAATTGATTGACATATGTACGTGTGCGCGCGATTAGTGTTACTGTAATTTATATGGTTAACATTTATACGTTTGAATGACATAGTTTCCCATTATTGTCACATTTTTTGTTACATGTCTACTATTGTCAAGATGGACAGACACGTCCAGCTATGAGTGTTTATGTGTACCAGTAATTGAACTGACATGTATACTGCAACTATCTGCGTGTGTTCCATTTTAAAGGAATATATTAGTGAATGTTTATTTATGTAAATTGATTGGAATATATATGTGGACGCTCGGTTAGTGTTACTGTAATTTATATGGTTAACGTTTGAATGACATAGTTTCCCCTCATTGTCACATTTTTTGTTACTATTGCGCTGTTCAATTTCACTCTCTCTGAATTCCGTGGACTAATTGTGCTCACGTGTGTTTGTGTAGGGAAGGGGAACCATAGGCTTTTCAAACAATAATTTGCAACTATTTGCTAAGAAACATTTCCAAATATCATTTAAGTTTCTAATAAGTATTCTTTTTCCTAACATACAAATCAATCACACAGTACCTAACCTCAGTCAGAAACACTTTTCTTACCATATCTCGCAACGTCTTTTGCATATATATCCTATCTTAAATAATTAACAATTTTAATTCATAACTGCCAACCCCCCTCCCATCCAAAGCTCTCAAAGCCACCAAACATCATTCCATTCCCTTAACCTCTCCCAAATTATCTTTTGCACCAATTCACAAACTAGGAGGCTTTATAGCTGAGTGGACGTCGCTCTCGACTCGTAATCGTAGCTCATTCGATCCCACGGTGATGGAACAAACGGAAATCAGGAGAGTTTCTATCATTCTGATGCCCCTGTTACCTAGCAGTAAACATGTACCTGGGCGTTAGACAGCTGTTACGGGCTGCTTCCTGGGTGTGTGTGTGTGGAATGTTTTTTATTAGTTAGTAATAATTGATTGACAGTTGAGAGGCGGGCCGAAAGAGTAGAGCTCAACCCTCGCAAGCACAACTAGGTGAACACAACTAGATAAATACTAACCAAGCACGATCTCGACAATCCATTACACACACAACCCCCCCTCCCCCTCCCCCACCCCAACTCCCCAAATCGTTCTACCTAAGTCAATAAAAAATTAAAACAAATCAATTAATTCACCAAAAATACTAACTATAAATAAAGGAACCAAATTTGAGACATACAGCGACTCCAGCGTGGTCTAGTCGGAAGAGAACGTGTTCTCATCTGGATAGATTGCGATCGAGTCTGTCGGAACGGGTGTGTAACTGCAGGGCACAAATATTTGTGTGTCCCCTCCTGTAGCTGCCTCTGTTTCGACAGGTTCCCTGGATAGCTGGAATTGGCCTGGCCCTTGGAAAGTGGGGAAGGGGTGAAATCCGTTGGGCCCACGGATGGATACCTTGGATCCATGGACCTAGAGCAGGTCTAATCACCTGGGATTCGAACCCACGGTGGGAATAAGGGAGGAGATATGGGAACGGGGGGGGGGGAGGATGTTTCCCTGGAACCAAACCTCACATAAACCCGGACACTCACACACACACACACACACACACACCCTCACCCGAACACTCACAGGGGCACTCACACTCACACATACCCATAGACTGTGATAAGGGAGACCATCTGAGGGGACACAGATGGCCTCCTGGACCCACAGGTATAACCGGACACACACGCACCCGGACACTCACAGGGACATTCACACTCACACACACTCGCCCGGACACTCACAGGGACACTCACACTCACACACATCCATAGACACAAACTGTGATAAGGGAGACCATCTGAGGGGACACAGATGGCCTCCTGGACACACAAGTATATATCAATATTTAATTTATTATTTATTATTTAATTTTATTAAATAAGTAATCAAATTAATGTTTTTT
>NW_027189218.1:0-20000 GCF_040958095.1 Procambarus clarkii | reverse complement strand
GAAATAGATGTAGTAGATATAAAAAAAGGAAAAATACGTATATTTGATAGGCGGGGTCCAAGAGCTAATAACTCGATTCTGCAGATACATATAGTAAATACAAGGAGAAAATAAATACACACACACACACACACATTAATTGATAATGGACTGTTTTGTGTGCGTATCCATGTGTACTATTGTCAAGACCGACAGACACGTGAAGCTATGTGTGTGTATGTGTACCTGTAATTGAACTGACATGTGTACGGTAATTATCTGTATGTGTCCATTTTAAAGGTACACATTAGTGAATGTGTATTTATGTAAATTGATTGACATATGTACGTGTGCGCGCGATTAGTGTTACTGTAATTTATATGGTTAACATTTATACGTTTGAATGACATAGTTTCCCATTATTGTCACATTTTTTGTTACATGTCTACTATTGTCAAGATGGACAGACACGTCCAGCTATGAGTGTTTATGTGTACCAGTAATTGAACTGACATGTATACTGCAACTATCTGCGTGTGTTCATTTTAAAGGAATATATTAGTGAATGTTTATTTATGTAAATTGATTGGAATATATATGTGGACGCTCGGTTAGTGTTACTGTAATTTATATGGTTAACGTTTGAATGACATAGTTTCCCCTCATTGTCACATTTTTTGTTACTATTGCGCTGTTCAATTTCACTCTCTCTGAATTCCGTGGACTAATTGTGCTCACGTGTGTTTGTGTAGGGAAGGGGAACCATAGGCTTTTCAAACAATAATTTGCAACTATTTGCTAAGAAACATTTCCAAATATCATTTAAGTTTCTAATAAGTATTCTTTTTCCTAACATACAAATCAATCACACAGTACCTAACCTCAGTCAGAAACACTTTTCTTACCATATCTCGCAACGTCTTTTGCATATATATCCTATCTTAAATAATTAACAATTTTAATTCATAACTGCCAACCCCCCTCCCATCCAAAGCTCTCAAAGCCACCAAACATCATTCCATTCCCTTAACCTCTCCCAAATTATCTTTTGCACCAATTCACAAACTAGGAGGCTTTATAGCTGAGTGGACGTCGCTCTCGACTCGTAATCGTAGCTCATTCGATCCCACGGTGATGGAACAAACGGAAATCAGGAGAGTTTCTATCATTCTGATGCCCCTGTTACCTAGCAGTAAACATGTACCTGGGCGTTAGACAGCTGTTACGGGCTGCTTCCTGGGTGTGTGTGTGTGGAATGTTTTTTATTAGTTAGTAATAATTGATTGACAGTTGAGAGGCGGGCCGAAAGAGTAGAGCTCAACCCTCGCAAGCACAACTAGGTGAACACAACTAGATAAATACTAACCAAGCACGATCTCGACAATCCATTACACACACAACCCCCCCTCCCCCTCCCCCACCCCAACTCCCCAAATCGTTCTACCTAAGTCAATAAAAAATTAAAACAAATCAATTAATTCACCAAAAATACTAACTATAAATAAAGGAACCAAATTTGAGACATACAGCGACTCCAGCGTGGTCTAGTCGGAAGAGAACGTGTTCTCATCTGGATAGATTGCGATCGAGTCTGTCGGAACGGGTGTGTAACTGCAGGGCACAAATATTTGTGTGTCCCCTCCTGTAGCTGCCTCTGTTTCGACAGGTTCCCTGGATAGCTGGAATTGGCCTGGCCCTTGGAAAGTGGGGAAGGGGTGAAATCCGTTGGGCCCACGGATGGATACCTTGGATCCATGGACCTAGAGCAGGTCTAATCACCTGGGATTCGAACCCACGGTGGGAATAAGGGAGGAGATATGGGAACGGGGGGGGGGGGAGGATGTTTCCCTGGAACCAAACCTCACATAAACCCGGACACTCACACACACACACACACACACACCCTCACCCGAACACTCACAGGGGCACTCACACTCACACATACCCATAGACTGTGATAAGGGAGACCATCTGAGGGGACACAGATGGCCTCCTGGACCCACAGGTATAACCGGACACACACGCACCCGGACACTAGTAGTAGGGTGTGCGACGCACAGGGGATTTTTTTTTCTGGGAGAAAAATCCCCTGTGCGCCCCAAGGGTTTCAGGTAAATTTAGAAAATCCCCTGTGCGCCCCAAGGGTTTCAGGTAAATTTTGAAATATCGTCTGTGTGGAGCCAGGGTTTTCAGGTAAATTTTGTCAGTCGCAGATTTTAGAAGTAAGGATTTCTTATGAGAAAAATAATTTCCGAGACTTAGAAGTTTGTTAAAGCCTTATGGGAGAAATTCAAATAACGTGTGTAGCACTTTAGGGCTTCCAGGAGAACTCTACGGACATATTTTACATGTTTTCAACTTACAAAATCGTCTATGTAAGCCTTAGTTATTCATATAAATTTAGAAAATCACCTGTGTAATTTTTTTTTCTGGGAGAAAATTCCCCTGTGCGCCCCAAGGGTTTCAGGTAAATTTAGAATATCCCCTGTGCGCCCCAAGGGTTTCAGGTAAATTTAGAATATCCCCTGTGCGCCCCAAGGGTTTCAGGTCAAATATCCCCTGTGCGCCCCAAGGGTTTTCAGGCGAATTTGGGGAGTCACAGATTTAGAATTAGGGAATTCTTATAATGAAAAATAATGTCATACGAGTTTGCTAAAGTTCTTATAAGAAAAATAATTTCCGAGACTTAGAAGTTTGTTAAGGCCTTATGGGAGAAATTCAAATAACATGTGTAGCACTTTAGGGCTTCCAGGAGAACTCTACGGACATATTTTACGTGTTTTCAACTTACAAAATCGTCTATGTAAGCCTTAGTTATTCATATAAATTTAGAAAATCACCTGTGTAAGTCATGGTTTTCAAGTCTCGTACATCACACCCCCCTCCCTCCCCCCCTTACCTCGCAATCTGTCGCCTCACCTGTGTTTACTTTAGACGTCAGCCAGCCAGCCAGTCGGCTCTTAATCTTATCTTATCTTATCCATAATATCTGGACCGTCCCTCCTCTCTCTCTCTCTCTCTCTCCTTTCATTCAGTTCAACTATTTTCCAACATCGTATGTTTGCTCCTTTTCATTAAGCAAGTCAGTATGTTTGCTCCTTTTCATTAAGCAAGTCAGTTTTACACAAATAAATCATGTTAGTAAGCAAGTTCTAGCTCACGTTCCCCACCTTAGTCCCCTGTCGTATAAAGAATACTATCATTCCAATCCCTCTAAATTTAAAAATAATCATATTTCAAATGTAGTTCAATACAGTAATTAGTTACCAAGCTCCAGCTCTTGTCCTCCGCCTTAGCTCTCTCTCGTATCTTCGTTAGTATCAGTCCAATTTCCCTGAAATTTCTACCCTCTGTATTTCAGACATAGTTTAGTAAATGCAAACAATTATCAAACTCTAGCTCTTGTCCCCAGCTTAGTTCATTTGTACAAAATCATTAGTAACAGTCCAATTTCCCTTAAATTGTTACCCTCTGTATTTCAGACACCGTAAATAAAATCAAAATAGTTATCGAGCTCCAGCTCTCGTCCCCGCCTTAATTCTCTTTCGTATCTTTGTAAATAACCCATCAATTTCCCTAAAATTAAAAGCAGACATACTTCAAAGTTAGTAAATAAGATCAAGTCAGTTACTGAGCTCCAGCTCTCGTCCCCGCCTTAGTTCTCTTTCATATCTTCGTTAGTATCAGTCCAATTTCCCTGAAATTTTTACCCTCTGTATTTCAGACATAGTAAATATGAAGTAAACAATTATAAAACTCTAGCTCTTGTCCTCTGTCCAAGCTCACTTTTGTAAAATCATTACTCTCAGTCCAAATCACCCAACTACATTTTCAGACATAGTAAATAAAAAACCAGTTCAGTTATTAAGTTTCAACTCTTGTGCCCCAGCTTAGTTCATTTGTACAAGTTCTTTATTTTCCAACTAAATCACCCTGAGATTTAAGATCACCGTATTTTCTAACGTAGTAAAATTAATCTGGACATTAGCCTTAGATCATCAGACATAAATATATTCGATCAAGTCCGTCTCCAGCGTATCTCTTATCCGAGTATACACATAACCCCAACCTGTTTAATTATCTTTCACCCCCTCCCACCTTCCTCCATCTCATCCAAGTCTCGTAAATTTAAAATGTAGCTGTTAATTTGCGTTCTTTCCCCGTTCATAGCATATTCTCTGTAAGTTCAGATCTGTACTTAGTCTTACATATTCTCTACTTCTTTCCAATTTTATACAAGACTTAAACAACTATTACCGTCTCCTCTATCTTATTTAAACATGAGTCATATGTAAATATACCCCGACTCTTTCCATCCAATACAAGTCCTAGCTTGTTCACCGCCCAACTCACTACGCTATTTCTACTCTACATGTTATAGCATGTTTTCCGCTCATCTTGGTACCAACCCTTACAATCTCTCTCTCATTCCTTTTACATGTCTCAGCATGTCTCAGCATGTTCGCCTCGCATCTTACTACGCTGTCTACTTTACATGTTGTAGCGTGTATTACTGTGTCCCATATCTTATTTAAACATGAGTCATATGTAAATATACCCGACTCCTTCCATCCATTACAAGTCCTAGCTTGTTCACCGCCCAACTCTCTACACTGTCTACTTTACATGTTGTAGCATGTTTTCCGCACATCTTGATACCATCCCTTACAATCTCTCAATCCTTTACACATCCCAACTTTCAACCCTTTCTTACAATTTTCCTCCATCCCTCCGCTACATGTTCTTACCCGTTCATTACAGTCCACTACTTATTCTCTAATCATCTCTGTACTAATTCTCAAAACTAGTTGGTTCTGTCATTTTAGTAAGTAAGTAAGTAGATCATCGTTATTAACAACGACAACAACAACAACAACAGTAACATTACTAATTCACAGTAAGTTACTACTGAGCATTTGGTAGTTATCCATTTTCAAATAATGTCAATATAAATCATTCTAAGACATCTTCGTACAATTAAAGATACTTGCCCGTGCACTAAGTCATTACTTACAGTAGCATCTTAAGGCATTGTTTTCGTAACTCAGTTTTATTAAACATACACCTTCATTAGTCAAAGGAAAACTTTTCAAGTCATTGTATTCAATATTTCCGTTAAACTTACTACATCATGTCATTATTCGGTTTCATAATTAAGTACTTGTTTCAGTCCTCCAATGTAATAAGCAAATTATTCTATTAAGGATAAAGAAATCTTATTTAGAAGAGGCATTAAGTTTATTACAACATTTAACGCATACAAGTGTTCTTAGTAGTTATACAGGTATTCAAGAAATCATAAGTGTTCTTAGTAGTTTTACAAGTGTTCAAGAAAATCATAAGTGTTCAAGAAGCAATTATATACAGTTATTCTTAGTAGTTATACAAGTGTTCAAGAAAAACATATACAAGTGTTCAAGAAATCATAAACACTATAGTCTTATATAGAAATAAACATTTGAATTTATAAAAGAATTATAAGTAAAACATGTATTTGATTTCACACAATGAAACTCACTATCCAGCAAGTTAAAAAATCCATCACATGCACAGCATCCCCCTTCCCCTTCTCCAAAATAGATTAGTTTTTGTCCCTTAAATTCCTTTAAAACATAGAAAGCATCGCTATAAACATTATCATCACGAATCAATTCAGGCCAGGACATTAGAAGTACTTCTCTGTCATTACAATAAGTCCTAACTGCTTCTACAGCATCCATTTGTTCAACTTCCATCCACTTACTCTCACCCATATTCGAGTAATTATCTGTAGCTCGTACCACATTAGTATGTCTTATCCTAATAAGATTTTCAATAAAGGCCATACCAGAGAAAACACCAAGTACAGGATCCTGTCCTATAAATCTCATCACTGCCTCTATTTCTATCTTTTGGGGGGTATGATATCCTATTTCTGGTCTCATCTTTATTAAATTTAACGGAAAAGATGGAAAGCTCTCCTCCATATGATCAATTAAACTCCAATGTTCATCTTCTTCTGTTTTAGGGTGAATAATACTAAGCTCTTTCACAGTCTTACTATTTACCTGCTGTTGCAGTTCATCCTGGCTCATTATAGTATACACTTCTCGTTCTTCAGAACTCAACTTATTAATAAACCAGTTTGCAGCATTTGGAGAACCAATTTCATCCACAAATTTTCTTATAAAAAATTTATCCTTTAAGTTACATCCTATAGGCACTTCTTCAAATTCTGGAAATATGTATTTAAAACGGGGTTTAGGTCTAAAAGTGCAAATTATTTTATCGCCTTTAAATAACAAAGAAATTTTCTTCATCTCGGCCTTACTAGGAGTTTTCGTCAGCAACAACACTTGACAATTCTCATGTTTCTTGAGTACATCTGTAACACTCTCTTTTAAGCTAAATAAGACTATGTCGCATTTTATCATTGGAAGTTCTTCTTTCAACTTTATAAAATCATGACCGATCAGTATCATTAAAACATTTTCACTTTTGCTAATAAACTTTGCTAGAGCTGGAACAATGTTCTCATGCGTACATTTATCAGTATGTGTCATCACTTTATAAGTCCGTTTTTCAGCCAGGGGCATATTCTTCCACAAAACAGTCGAAGCTGGACTTTGCCATATAGTTTCTGACACAAGATCAGGCATGCTTCCAAACCCTGGTAGACTCTTCACATCCATCACATGGGGTAGATCTTTAAACAAAGAAAAATACAATATTTAACACAGGGACTATTAAATAATCATAATATTTCAAAACTAAAAGATATTCAATAATAAGCAAAATTATATCACAACAAATATAACGAGTACTGTAAGTACATCATACAATAAACACTTACTGTATACAGCAGCCATCGATCCGAGTATGTCTTGTCACTGCTGGACCGAGATGGGGAGTTTATGTCAAGATATATCCCGACCTAGCTTATCACATCGGAGATTGTTACGCTCCGCCCCTCTCTCTTAGCTGTAGTTTCCAAATTAGTTATATGTATTATTTTAGATCTACTAGTTTTAACTATGACATTCTCTTCCGTTTATTAGATCCACCCTCTACTTGTTTATTCTCTCTCCCAGTCCCCGTAACATCTTCTCCAAGAGGTATACGAACCATTAATAATTCTTTTTTATTATTCTTTAAAACATAAGCTAAATGGGCTAGTCCTGGAAAATAGTGTGTCTCCCATTCTTCTTGTTCTTCTTTACTCCATCCTATTCCGTCATTAAACCCAATACCATATGGAATAATTATACGCTGGATTAAATTATTATTTCTTGCCTGACAACAAATTTGTCTTATTGCAGATTTAAAACTCCAACGTTTAATAATATCTTTCTGTAATCCTAGATCTTCATTAGAGCTACTGTATTGAAGTCCTATAATATGAGGTTTTATTTCTGGTTCTGGAGATAAAGCAAGTACTATACCACCAGGAGTTATATTATTCTGTACCACTTCACACTCGGAAACTTTACTGTAAGGATATTTTTCCCATAACAGTTGTGCAAATCCACCAGATAAATTATGAGAATCGTAGACAAGACAGTCTCCAGGTTTTAGAATTTCATCACTAGTAAAATCAGCATCTATAATACACTTATTCAAACGCTTAAGCTTCACTTGCATGTACATAGAACAATCCATCTTGAAGTAAGACAGAAAAAGTTTCGTACCTCTTCCTATATACTCAGAAAAGTAGAGTTGACATTTAGACATTAAAAAGGGAGAAAATAAACACACGAGTTTCTATTTTGTTATTTAATGTGTAAAAATGTACAATGTATTTAATTTGTAAAAATGTACAAAGTATAAATTATTTACAGACATTATTATTCCCAATCCATCTTCTCTTCTAAATTTGTAAAACTACTACTAACACACATTGTAACATTAGTATCAACAGACGTAGTAACATTAACAGGTGTTGAATTAATTGTATCAGACAACTTAGTGTTGATAGAAGGTGAACTAGCATCAGCGGTAGCAGGCGTAGCATCATCTTCAGGTGTCCTAGCAGCATCAGTAGCATTAGTTGTGGATCCATTTTGAAGAACAGCAATGTATGGAATCTTATTTTCAAAGATGCCGTGGGTGGATGACTGAGGAGGAACGATGTTTTCGGGACGTACTATGAAGAGTACAATACCTCGTTTTCGTAGTTTTTGTCCTATTTTCTCAAGTATAGGCAAATATTTACTTTCCCATACTGCGCAGTTGTCCAAATAACTTGACATGCCAAACCCATATGGAATAATAATTCTCTTAACACATCTTTTAAGAATGAAAACAAGGGCTTCCTTCAGAGCATTTTCAAACCAGCGCCATCTCTGATATTCTGTATCTTTTTCAAGTCCATCGTAAAAATGTTCATCTAAACTTCGTACTTCACACGGAGGATTTTCATATGCTGGTAAAGTTGCAGGTCTACTAGCAAACTGAGTCACTAAACCAATAATAAGGGGTAGATGGGGATCTTCATCCATCCTGTTGTTAAATTCAGGTGGTTCTCCAATATGTATACTGCCAGGGTTACTGCGATAAGATACAACAGCCCTGTTTTTGTAAGGAAAGTTTTCACGATGTAATCTCGCATATGGGTAACGATCCCACAATCCTTGCACAATTTTACACATTTGTACACTCGTAGCATCAAGATCGTACAATAAACAGTCGTGATTATTGTAGACGGACAGGGAGGCAAAGTCTCCAATAATAGTCTTGATCTCCATAGCCTTGAATATCCAAGCTTGAAGTAGATTCTGACATCCAAGAAGAGGAGGACACCGTAAGAGATCACTCCGGGGGAAGCATATATACATCTTTAGGCTGCGCGTAGAAACACTGCGCACACAAAGGTTGCCAAGTGTTACTTGCTCTTCCTCTGCATAATCTCCTCGTTAAACAGTAATTTAACTTCCACTCCGTAGGGTTTTAACTGTTTATACATATCTTCAATAACAGGAAGATAAGTATTTTCCCAAACTTTATCTCTTCGAACACATGTAATCCCAATTCCTGTTGGTATTATAACTCTCATAATTTGAGGAGAGCCCTTGATAAAGTTAAATAAATCTTTCATACCATTCTTGAAGTAGACGAGACGATTAATGGATGTATCTTCGTTTAATCCAGAGAGCATGTTTCTGTCTTTTGAGTTTTCTATAATTCCCTGAGCAATGTTATTACTTTCTATAGGTAATCCAATACCGTATTGTGTGGCTATAGCAACAATATACGGAAGATTTTCTCCTTTAGAGATATGAATTGTTCCTGGTACTGGACGATCTTCAGGGATACATCTCTTAAGACTGTACAAGGGTCGGCGAACATTATAAGCATCAGCATGAGAATATTTCTTGGCTAAGTCTAGAGCCATTCCTCTGGGAACACAGGATATACAGTTCACTCCGTACACAATACAGGTTTCATTATTACAAAATGAATCGTCGGTTAAATAACCCTGACAAGTTGTCAGAACAGTATCCATGGTGAATTTTCTTCCTCGTAAGGTAGTAGATACGAACCAGATAGTCGTAATAATATCCCTAATGCGAGGTCCGCGCTCTTATATTGGGGGAAATGTAAAAGTTACCACTTATTTGAATATATTAATAAGGATTTTTGTTACCTTAGAGTGATATTATATATTACATTATAACTAATAGTATATTTCATTTTAGGATATAGATGCTTTAAGCATATATTTTAATTAGATTAAATAAGAATTTACTACTAAATTATATATATATATCTATCATTATGTACGGCAGCTACGAATAATGACGTAACAGTATACTTTTAGCGAGATTGCCAAAGTGATGTATTTTTCTAATAAGTCTAATAAATAATGAAAGTAGTTTACTAAGTATTTATATAAGAGCTTCATTTAATTATGAAACTTTAAGGATTTTTAAATAGAGAAGTATTTAGAGGAGATTACTGTCTATTATAAATGAGGAAACTGTTAAATATGTAGCGATGTACGATACTTATTTTAGGGATATATATACTTGCTTATCCTACTCTAATAGCTAGTGCTGCCCTCACACGATGGATCCTTTGTGTGCCAGGAAGTTTTACAGTATAGAAAGCCTTAAATGTGCAGGAGTTAGACTACAAACATTTGTGGATTGGCCCATTAAGTGGTTAAACCCTATTGACTTAGTTGAAGATGGGTTCTATTACCTTCGCAATAGTGATTACTGTTTGTGTGCATTTTGTTATTGTATAGTAGGTGCATGGATTGTTGGTGATACCCCCAGAAGACGTCATAAGATCATTAATCAAGACTGTGCCTTTATTAGAGGCGAGAGGAGTGACAATGTTTCTTTAGAGGTGTCTGAGATAGCTTTCAAATATGGACTGGAATTTGTTTCCCATAAAATAGAACTGGGAAATAAGAAAATAAGTGGTAGTAGTAAGTATATATTCTTATGATGTATTCTTATACCAGTCTTATATACTCTGTACAAAACTTGATTGCTTAAATAGATACTTCTTATTCTTCTAAAGAATAATTTACGTAACTACGTTATATTTTTTTAGGTGGTGCTCCTCCTAAGGAAGATCTGGGATTGATCAAATTTAGGAAATCGCTGAATCCAGGATTGGTAACTTATAAATCTCGCCTAGAGACATTTGATATGACATGGCCTGGAAGCGTCAAGCAAACTTCTCATGAGCTGGCAGAAGCTGGTTTTTTTTACTGTGGTATGAAGTGTTTTAACTATTTTAAACTTAATAGAGTTATAAGTAAAGAAATAATGAATATTAGTTAAAAGATAGTAACGAGATAATGCTGGATTGTTTTATGGTTTTCAGGTATAAGTGACCACGTCTGCTGCTATCACTGCGCCTGTGGAATACGAAATTGGAGACCAGAAGATGATCCTTGGACGTTACATGCGAGATGTAGTCCAGAATGTGCTTACATTATTCTTGCAAGGGGCAAGGAATTTGTTAAGAATGCTAGATTGACAATACCATTACCTATAAAACCTATAGACAATGATTTAATTAATATCTTAATGGAGGGTATGGATAAGTTCAAACATCTGATTCATAAAAAATTAATACCTGTGGAGAGTATAAGATATGCTTTAAGTGAGTACCTTAAGGAATCCAGAGATTTGTTGCCTTTTATTATACAAAGTAGATGTCTAGAAATCGTGTTGAGGTATATGCAAGAGGGAACAGATATTTATTTACGGGTACGGGACTTAATTTATGAAGCAGTTGATGATAAAAAGGAACAAGAAGCTACGCTTGAAGATCTGGGATTGAAAACTTTACCGGAGACTTGTACTAACACTGATGAAAACAAGGACTGTATAGAACAATCTTGGGAAGAAGATATTTTATGCAGAGTTTGTATGGATAAAAATATAAATATTGTAATACTACCATGTAAACATATGGTGACATGCAGTGGTTGTCTTTTAGCTCTGAAATGCTGTCCAATTTGTAGAGGAAATATTTTATATATAATAAATCCAATTGCTTCTTGAACACTTATGATTTTCTTGAACACTTGTATAACTACTAAGAACACTTGTATATGATTTTCTTGAACACTTGTATAACTACTAAGAATACTTGTATATAATTGCTTCTTGAACACTTATGATTTCTTGAACACTTGTATAACTACTAAGAACACTTATGATTTCTTGAATACCTGTATAACTACTAAGAACACTTGTATGCGTTAAATGTTGTAATAAACTTAATGCCTCTTCTAAATAAGATTTCTTTATCCTTAATAGAATAATTTGCTTATTACATTGGAGGACTGAAACAAGTACTTAATTATGAAACCGAATAATGACATGATGTAGTAAGTTTAACGGAAATATTGAATACAATGACTTGAAAAGTTTTCCTTTGACTAATGAAGGTGTATGTTTAATAAAACTGAGTTACGAAAACAATGCCTTAAGATGCTACTGTAAGTAATGACTTAGTGCACGGGCAAGTATCTTTAATTGTACGAAGATGTCTTAGAATGATTTATATTGACATTATTTGAAAATGGATAACTACCAAATGCTCAGTAGTAACTTACTGTGAATTAGTAATGTTACTGTTGTTGTTGTTGTTGTTGTCGTTGTTAATAACGATGATCTACTTACTTACTTACTAAAATGACAGAACCAACTAGTTTTGAGAATTAGTACAGAGATGATTAGAGAATAAGTAGTGGACTGTAATGAACGGGTAAGAACATGTAGCGGAGGGATGGAGGAAAATTGTAAGAAAGGGTTGAAAGTTGGGATGTGTAAAGGATTGAGAGATTGTAAGGGATGGTATCAAGATGTGCGGAAAACATGCTACAACATGTAAAGTAGACAGTGTAGAGAGTTGGGCGGTGAACAAGCTAGGACTTGTAATGGATGGAAGGAGTCGGGTATATTTACATATGACTCATGTTTAAATAAGATATGGGACACAGTAATACACGCTACAACATGTAAAGTAGACAGCGTAGTAAGATGCGAGGCGAACATGCTGAGACATGCTGAGACATGTAAAAGGAATGAGAGAGAGATTGTAAGGGTTGGTACCAAGATGAGCGGAAAACATGCTATAACATGTAGAGTAGAAATAGCGTAGTGAGTTGGGCGGTGAACAAGCTAGGACTTGTATTGGATGGAAAGAGTCGGGGTATATTTACATATGACTCATGTTTAAATAAGATAGAGGAGACGGTAATAGTTGTTTAAGTCTTGTATAAAATTGGAAAGAAGTAGAGAATATGTAAGACTAAGTACAGATCTGAACTTACAGAGAATATGCTATGAACGGGGAAAGAACGCAAATTAACAGCTACATTTTAAATTTACGAGACTTGGATGAGATGGAGGAAGGTGGGAGGGGGTGAAAGATAATTAAACAGGTTGGGGTTATGTGTATACTCGGATAAGAGATACGCTGGAGACGGACTTGATCGAATATATTTATGTCTGATGATCTAAGGCTAATGTCCAGATTAATTTTACTACGTTAGAAAATACGGTGATCTTAAATCTCAGGGTGATTTAGTTGGAAAATAAAGAACTTGTACAAATGAACTAAGCTGGGGCACAAGAGTTGAAACTTAATAACTGAACTGGTTTTTTATTTACTATGTCTGAAAATGTAGTTGGGTGATTTGGACTGAGAGTAATGATTTTACAAAAGTGAGCTTGGACAGAGGACAAGAGCTAGAGTTTTATAATTGTTTACTTCATATTTACTATGTCTGAAATACAGAGGGTAAAAATTTCAGGGAAATTGGACTGATACTAACGAAGATATGAAAGAGAACTAAGGCGGGGACGAGAGCTGGAGCTCAGTAACTGACTTGATCTTATTTACTAACTTTGAAGTATGTCTGCTTTTAATTTTAGGGAAATTGATGGGTTATTTACAAAGATACGAAAGAGAATTAAGGCGGGGACGAGAGCTGGAGCTCGATAACTATTTTGATTTTATTTACGGTGTCTGAAATACAGAGGGTAACAATTTAAGGGAAATTGGACTGTTACTAATGATTTTGTACAAATGAACTAAGCTGGGGACAAGAGCTAGAGTTTGATAATTGTTTGCATTTACTAAACTATGTCTGAAATACAGAGGGTAGAAATTTCAGGGAAATTGGACTGATACTAACGAAGATACGAGAGAGAGCTAAGGCGGAGGACAAGAGCTGGAGCTTGGTAACTAATTACTGTATTGAACTACATTTGAAATATGATTATTTTTAAATTTAGAGGGATTGGAATGATAGTATTCTTTATACGACAGGGGACTAAGGTGGGGAACGTGAGCTAGAACTTGCTTACTAACATGATTTATTTGTGTAAAACTGACTTGCTTAATGAAAAGGAGCAAACATACTGACTTGCTTAATGAAAAGGAGCAAACATACGATGTTGGAAAATAGTTGAACTGAATGAAAGGAGAGAGAGAGAGAGAGAGAGGAGGGACGGTCCAGATATTATGGATAAGATAAGATAAGATTAAGAGCCGACTGGCTGGCTGGCTGACGTCTAAAGTAAACACAGGTGAGGCGACAGATTGCGAGGTAAGGGGGGGAGGGAGGGGGGTGTGATGTACGAGACTTGAAAACCATGACTTACACAGGTGATTTTCTAAATTTATATGAATAACTAAGGCTTACATAGACGATTTTGTAAGTTGAAAACACGTAAAATATGTCCGTAGAGTTCTCCTGGAAGCCCTAAAGTGCTACACATGTTATTTGAATTTCTCCCATAAGGCCTTAACAAACTTCTAAGTCTCGGAAATTATTTTTCTTATAAGAACTTTAGCAAACTCGTATGACATTATTTTTCATTATAAGAATTCCCTAATTCTAAATCTGTGACTCCCCAAATTCGCCTGAAAACCCTTGGGGCGCACAGGGGATATTTGACCTGAAACCCTTGGGGCGCACAGGGGATATTCTAAATTTACCTGAAACCCTTGGGGCGCACAGGGGATATTCTAAATTTACCTGAAACCCTTGGGGCGCACAGGGGAATTTTCTCCCAGAAAAAAAAATTACACAGGTGATTTTCTAAATTTATATGAATAACTAAGGCTTACATAGACGATTTTGTAAGTTGAAAACATGTAAAATATGTCCGTAGAGTTCTCCTGGAAGCCCTAAAGTGCTACACACGTTATTTGAATTTCTCCCATAAGGCTTTAACAAACTTCTAAGTCTCGGAAATTATTTTTCTCATAAGAAATCCTTACTTCTAAAATCTGCGACTGACAAAATTTACCTGAAAACCCTGGCTCCACACAGACGATATTTCAAAAATTTACCTGAAACCCTTGGGGCGCACAGGGGATTTTCTAAATTTACCTGAAACCCTTGGGGCGCACAGGGGATTTTTCTCCCAGAAAAAAAAATCCCCTGTGCGTCGCACACCCTACTACTGACACTCACAGGGACATTCACACTCACACACACTCGCCCGGACACTCACAGGGACACTCACACTCACACACATCCATAGACACAAACTGTGATAAGGGAGACCATCTGAGGGGACACAGATGGCCTCCTGGACACACAAGTATATATCAATATTTAATTTATTATTTATTATTTAATTTTATTAAATAAGTAATCAAATTAATGTTTTTTTAATAAATTATTATTTTATTAAATTATTAAATAATTATATTAATAAAACAAATTAAATTAAATTTAATAATTAAATATTAATTATTTAATTTACAAATATGACAGATTTTATATATATTTATATATATATATATATATATATATATATATATATATATATATATATATATAATATATATATGTAATATATATATATATAATATATATATATATATAATATATATATATATAATATATATATATATAAAATATATAAATAATATATATATATATATATATATATATATATATATATATATATATATATATATATATATATATATATATATATATATATATATATACATGCGAACAAACCTTAATGGTCCCCAAGACTATATGCAACTGAAAACTCACATGCCAGAAGTGACTCGAACCCATACTGCCAGGAGCAATGCAACTGGTATGTACAGGACGCCTTAATCCGATTGTGTCAATTTTAAAGGAATATATTAGTGAATATTTATTTATGTAAATTGCTATATATATATATATATATATATATATATATATATATATATATATATATATATATATATATATATATATATAAAGAGAATGTCTGTCAATGTTATGAGGCCACATGCTGGAGGCTGCAGCCATACACAGATTTATTTTAAAATTTATTCATTAATATATTATTAACGCTTATTATTACTAAATTAATGTATCTGTAGAGGGAATGGTCTGGGGTAGGGATTGGGCATAGGTTGGTCAGTGTTGATTTTAGCTAAAGGATTTAGGAATAATTATTAATTATTCTTATCACTCCCCCCCCCCCCTACCAATTTAATTAAAGTTAATTGTAAAATAATGCTTAAGATGGCTGAAGACTTTTTCGTACTTAGAAAAAACCTAAGTTAAACACATAAAGAAGTTTATTGGTCCTGATTTAAGTTAAAGGAAGAGGTGCAAAGGTGGTGGTGGGGGGGGGAGGATACGGGATTTAGAGGTGGAATGAAGAGAGGGAACAGGGGGAGTGGTGCAGGTGAAACAGGGAGGAAGAGGGGGGAACAGGGGGTGCTGTACAGGTGAAACAGGGATGGGGATGGGGGAACAGGGGGAGTGGTGCAGGTGAAACAGGGATGGGGATTGGGTTAACAGGGGGAGTGGTGCAGGTGAAACAGGGATGGGGATGGGGGAACAGGGGGAGTGGTGTAGGTGAAACAGGGATGGGGATGGGGGAACAGGGGGAGTGGTGCAGGTGAAACAGGGATGGGGATGGGGGAACAGGGGGAGTGGTGCAGGTGAAACAGGGATGGGGATGGGGGAACACGGGGGAGTGGTGCAGGTGAAACAGGGATGGGGATGGGGGAACAGGGGGAGTGGTGCAGGTGAAACAGGGATGGGGATGGGGGGAACAGGGGGAGTGGTGCAGGTGAAACAGGGAGGAAGAGGGGGGAACAGGGGGTGCTGTACAGGTGAAACACGGATGGGGATGGGTGAACAGGGGGGAGTGGTGCAGGTGAAACAGGGATGCAGAGGGAGAAACAGGGGGGAGTGGTGCAGGTGAAACAGGGATTAAAGGTAAATTTATATAAGTAGATAGATGGATGTTTACATTGATTGCTAAATATATACATTGACGGATAGACGGATGCATAGATGCATCCGTCTATCTGATGGATGGAAAGACATATGAGTAGATGGATGGATAGACAGAAGAGTTGATGGATGGATAAATGGAATATAAATGTATATAATGATAAATGGTTGGTTTATGGGAAGATAGATTGATGGATTGACAGATATAAGTAGATAGATAGATGGATCCATTGATGGATTCATTTGTGCTTATCTCTTGAGGTTCTTCTCGAGATGATTTCGGGGCTTTAGTGTCCCCGCGGTCCGGTCCTCGACCAGGCCTCCACCCCCAGGAAGCAGCCCGTGACAGCTGACTAACACCCAGGTACCTGTTTTACTGCAAGGTAACAGGGGCACAGGGTGAAAGAAACTCTGCCCATTGTTTCTCTACGGCGCCCGGAATCGAACCAGGGACCACAGGATCACAAGTCCAGTGTCCAGTGTACTGTCCGATCGGCCGACTGGCTCCCCGGTCGGAGGGGAGCCGGTGAACAGGCGAATCAGGTTAAAGAATATCGGTCGATTTGCTATTGCATCAACTGAGATTGGATATGGGACCATTAGGATTATAACCAACGAACTCTCTCAGTTTAGACGGTAGGCCTCCAGTTTGTGTGTGTGTGTGTGTGTGTGTGTGTGTGTGTGTGTGTGTGTGTGTGTGTGTGTGTGTGTGTGTGTGTGTGTGTGTGTGTGTGTATGTGTGTGTGTGTTAGAGAGAAATAGATGTAGTAGATATAAAAAAGGGAAAAATACGTATATTTCATAGGCGGGGTCCAAGAGCTAATAACTCGATTCTGCAGATACATATAGTAAATACAAGGAGAAAATAAATACACACACACACACACACATTAATTGATAATGGACTGTAGCTATGTGTGTGTATGTGTACCTGTAATTGAACTGACATGTGTACGGTAATTATCTGTATGTGTCCATTTTAAAGGTACACATTAGTGAATGTGTATTTATGTAAATTGGTTGACATATGTACGTGTGCGCGCGATTAGTGTTACTGTAATTTATATGGTTAACATTTATACGTTTGAATGACATAGTTTCCCATTACTGTCACATTTTTTGTTACATGTCTACTATTGTCAAGATGGGCAGACACGTCCAGCTGTGAGTGTTTATGTGTACCAGTAATTGAACTGACATGTGTACTGCAACTATCTGCGTGTGTCCATTTTAAAGGAATATATTAGTGAATGTTTATTTATGTAAATTGATTGGAATATGTATGTGGACGCTCGGTTAGTGTTACTGTAATTTATATGGTTAACGTTTGAATGACATAGTTTCCCCTCATTGTCACATTTTTTGTTACTATTGCGCTGTTCACTTTCACTCTCTCTGAATTCCGTGGACTAATTGTGCTCACGTGTGTTTGTGTAGGGAAGGGGAACCATAGGCTTTTCAAACAATAATTTGCAACTATTTGCTAAGAAACATTTCCAAATATCATTTAAGTTTCTAATAAGTATTCTTTTTCCTAACATACAAATCAATCACACAGTACCTAACCTCAGTCAGAAACACTTTTCTTACCATATCTCGCAACGTCTTTTGGATATATATCCTATCTTAAATAATTAACAATTTTAATTCATAACTGCCAACCCCCCTCCCATCCAAAGCTTTCAAAGCCACCAAACATCATTCCTTTCCCTTAACCTCTCCCAAATTATCTTTTGCACCAATTCACAAACTAGGAGGCTTTATAGCTGAGTGGACGTCGCTCTCGACTCGTAATCGTAGCTCATTCGATCCAACGGTGATGGAACAAACGGAAATCAGGAGAGTTTCTATCATTCTGATGCTCCTGTTACCTAGCAGTAAATATGTACCTGGGCGTTAGACAGCTGTTACGGGCTGCTTCCTGGGTGTGTGTGTGTGGAATGTGTTTTATTAGTTAGTAATAATTGATTGACAGTTGAGAGGCGGGCCGAAAGAGTAGAGCTCAACCCTCGCAAGCACAACTAGGTGAACACAACTAGATAAATACTAACCAAGCACGATCTCGACAATCCATTACACACACAACCCCCCCTCCCCCTCCCCCACCCCAACTCCCCAAATCGTTCTACCTAAGTCAATAAAAAATTAAAACAAATCAATTAATTCACCAAAAATACTAACTATAAATAAAGGAACCAAATTTGAGACATACAGCGACTCCAGCGTGGTCTAGTCGGAAGAGAACGTGTTCTCATCTGGATAGATTGCGATCGAGTCTGTCGGAACGGGTGTGTAACTGCAGGGCACAAATATTTGTGTGTCCCCTCCTGTAGCTGCCTCTGTTTCGACAGGTTCCCTGGATAGCTGGAATTGGCCTGGCCCTTGGAAAGTGGGGAAGGGGTGAAATCCGTTGGGCCCACGGATGGATACCTTGGATCCATGGACCTAGAGCAGGTCTAATCACCTGGGATTCGAACCCCACGGTGGGAATAAGGGAGGAGATATGGGAGGGGGGGGGGGAGGATGTTTCCCTGGAACCAAACCTCACATAAACCCGGACACTCACACACACACACACACACACACCCTCACCCGAACACTCACAGGGGCACTCACACTCACACATACACATAGACTGTGATAAGGGAGACCATCTGAGGGGACACAGATGGCCTCCTGGACCCACAGGTATAACCGGACACACACGCACCCGGACACTCACAGGGACATTCACACTCACACACACTCGCCCGGACACTCACAGGGACACTCACACTCACACACATCCATAGACACAAACTGTGATAAGGGAGACCATCTGAGGGGACACAGATGGCCTCCTGGACACACATGTATATATCAATATTTAATTTATTATTTAATTTTATTAAATAAGTAATCAAATTAATGTTTTTTTAATAAATTATTATTTTATTAAATTATTAAATAATTATATTAATAAAACAAATTAAATTAAATTTAATAATTAAATTGACTAGTTGAGAGGCGGGCCGAAAGAGTAGAGCTCAACCCTCGCAAGCACAACTAGGTGAACACAACTAGATAAATACTAACCAAGCACGATCTCGACAATCCATTACACACACAACCCCCCCTCCCCCTCCCCCACCCCAACTCCCCAAATCGTTCTACCTAAGTCAGTAAAAAATTAAAACAAATCAATTAATTCACCAAAAATACTAACTATAAATAAAGGAACCAAATTTGAGACATACAGCGACTCCAGCGTGGTCTAGTCGGAAGAGAACGTGTTCTCATCTGGATAGATTGCGATCGAGTCTGT